>NW_009925800.1:0-3444 GCF_000696875.1 Nestor notabilis | reverse complement strand
AGGAATGAGAATGTGTTCATACAGTAATGTGATAAAATATTGGAGCTTACTACTACAGTTTCATTAACATTATTCAATAAGAAAAGCAAACCCCCAAGATGTTGGTATTCTGTTGATATTCTTCCATTGTCTGATAAGCTTTGTTTGTAAATCCTTAAAAAAACTAGTGCCATTTCAAAATTAAAACACTCAACATCTGAAAGACTGAGATTCTCCAAAGAAAATTACTATAGCATTAGGAAAGTACCACTAATCTTTTATGTGAATGAACACAAACTAGAAGAAGACTCTGTAGAAATGCAGGTAATCCAATTGAGAGGGAACAGTTTCTGATGGCAAGTAAACAGAAGCAGCGCTATCTGTCATAAAGCAATCACTTAATAGAAAATTCTAGTTTGGTTTTGCACTATTTCTTTTAATATCACTTAACTTCTTTTTTACGTTTCATTTATTTCTATTTTTACAAAGAAAGTGCAACTTCAGCTTACCCAGTATGTTGATATCTACTGTCAACAAGACAGGAGATTAAGCCTTAGATTTAAAGCTCTTTTCAACAACTTTATTTACTATACGAACTATATGTTCATTATAACTGGGTTTTTTTAAGACAATCACACACCAATACAAACACACTGATAGGATTAATCCAGGATTAAATAACACATACGTTAGGATTCAGTTTCCAATCATCAAAAGAGTTAAAATGTCTTTTTCTCTGCCTCCAAACAGTGACTGAATTTTCCTTTCCTCATTTATAATATTTTCCAGCCATTAAAAAGAAATACAGAGACTTCTTCAGAGCCAGCAGTTTTGCTTAACTTACTTAAGCATAAAGATTCAAGTATCTGAGCCTCTGCCCTCACCATCAATTCTAGTCCCACCTGAAATTTAAAATACTAAAGTGATTGTGGTGAATTTCTGAGAGTCAATCTTTATGGCTGAATGGTTGTCTTCTTGATGGAGAAGGGCAGTTGTCCCTGAGGAGAAGGGTAATAGTAAGATTTTCTCTTATCCTTTAAGCCAGACTAACCACATAGTGTGAGTCAACAATACATACAAGCAGACGGCAATCATAACGTTGCTGCTCAAGTCTACCTCTCACAAGAGCATTGCCAGATGCAAAATAACAGCTAATGTCACTGAAGTGATGTTCTAGGTTGAATACACTAGGAGATTAATCCAATATTTTTATAATAGCGGAATGTTACAATTTAGGAGCTAGAGAGGCTACCACACTACAAGAACACAAGTACCAAAAACTAAAATAAAATAAACCTAATGCGATACTGCAATATTCTACCTCGAGCTACAGAGAAGTTGTGAATGTCAATAAATAATTTTACTTGAAGGCTGCTATTTTTAGTAACAATCAGTAAAGTACGATCCCATGTGGAGTAACGGATTTCCCGCATTCTATACATATGGGCATATATTGCATATGTGAAAAATGTATCAGCTTATGTTTTTTAAATACAGAATTCAATTGATGATTGCTCATTATGTCTTCACTATACTGGAAGTAAACTTTACAGTAAGCAAATATGCCCATTCAGAGGCCAAACTTCTGAACAACATTGCACCAGGGCACAATGGCTGTTGCTAGGTTTATGCAAGTTCCATAGCAACTGCAGCCATAATATAAAGAGATTCTCCAAGAGGTAACTTTACATAAGGTCAACAAGTCCCCTGACAAAAATTTTATATAGTGCTCAATCTTAGACATACAGCCAAACCTTTGTTCTCTTCATAACCCTTAGGCAAAAAAAAAATCTAATGAGAATCACAGACAACATATTAAATGATGGTATTTTCAGTTCAGCTGGGATTCTATTCTATAAATAATTTTAAAACTATTACCCAACAATGTATTGCGATAAAAAGCTGACAAGGTCTTGCTCAACAAGCAGTTACTGGCACAGTTTTGCTACTAGGGATGAAAGATTTTCTTAAATGCCTACAGTGTTTTTTCAGGTGCTTCTATAAACATGTTGCCATCACTTATAATCAGTGGGATACTTCCTTTTGCTGAAAGTTAAAATTAATACAATCTTGAGAACCAAAATAGCAACAAATACCACAATCAAACTCTTTCATGCTTTATAACAGTATTATTCTACAGTACAAGGAGGCTTATTTCCCTAAAACACATACATAAAAAAAAAAGGTTTTCCAAGTCACTAAGGGGAAAAAAAAATAGTTCTAATTACTAACTGGTATTTTTTCAAGGAAAAAAAAATCCTCATACTGGAAGAACATAAAACTAAACTTACTAAAACAATAGGAAAAGAAAAACCAAACCCCAGAGATTTACCTTTTGCTATGAAGCCATCTTAGTCCTTATGGTTACAGAATGTTTTGATTCAAAGCAAAAGCAGCAGCATTCAAAACTTATTCCACATTAGTTCCTAAAACATTGTACACTACCTGATTGGGAAATTTTATTTTGTCTTGTCTAATCAAAATGCTACCAAAGAGAAGTTTAAGTGTAAACCTACTCAAAATAGCTAGGTAAAAAATGGTAAGTTAAGTCAATAGGTCTGCTATCCATGCTTGCTTATAATTCTATCTTCTTGGTTCTTCACTGACCTTTTTTATGTGAGAAATACTAAACAATGGACATTAAAAGTATAAAACAAATGTAAACACTCCATTCCTGCCTCATCAAGGATGAGATTTAGAGGATGCATGTGCAACACTTCATAACAAATAGAACTCTATAGCTTTTTTCACAGTGAAATAAAAAAGGAAAAATATTTATCACTTTCATCACATTCTTCTTATTATATAAAATTTTATCAAAAATATTCACTTCAATAGTTCAACAAGAGGAAACGCACTAACTACACACCTAAAAACCAACAACCCTCAAACTGCTGTATGTATCTGAATTTGTCCTAACAGGCTGAGTCCTAGAAATACTTCATGGGTACTTTTAGCCAATAGAAGTCTTGAAAAAATATTCGATAGAATCGGTTCGAGATCATCTTAAGAACCTGAACATGCACAAGTCCATGGGACCTGATGAAATCCATCCGTGGGTCCTGAAGGAGCTGGCGAATGAAGTTGCTCGGCCACTGTCCATAATGTTTGAGAGGTCATGGCAGTCAGGTGAAGTCCTGGATGATTGGAAGAAGGGTAATATAACCCCCATTTTCAAGAAGGGGAAGGTGGAAGACCCAGGGAACTACAGACCAGTCAGTCTAACCTCTGTGCCTGGCAAAATCTTGGAGCAGATTCTCCTGGAAAGAATGCTGAGGCACATGAAAAACAGTGAGGTGGTTGGTGACAGCCAGCATGGTTTCACTAAGGGCAAATCCTGCCTGACCAATTTGGTGGCCTTCTGTGATGGGGCTATGGAACTGATGGACAGCGGCAGAGCAGTTGACGCCATCTGCCTGGACTTGTGCAAGGCATTCTCTAAATTGGAGAGACACCAATTTGATG
>NW_009925799.1:0-8300 GCF_000696875.1 Nestor notabilis | reverse complement strand
GTTGCCGGCTGGGCTTAAACCACGACACTGAAACAGGAGTTTAAAGTAACAAATCAATTTATAAGGAGTGCCAGAAAGCTCCTACATTTAAATAGAAAAAGTCTTGATGTTGATTACCACCAGTATCTATTTGTTTCTCGTTATTTTAAGATGGTTTCATAGCTGTGTATAGCCTCTTCATCTTCAGTCTCCTATGGAACCAGGAGACCCTTTGCGTTCATATGTGGAAGATTTTCCACTGTTTCTTTAAGTCCAAACTGCTTTATTTCACAATGGCTAAACACTGTGTCTTTACAAGCCTACATTCAGGAATCCCTGAAGGTTAGCAATTTTGCTGTGGCATCTCCAGCCCTATACTGATACTGGCATTAAAGCTTCTTCTGCCGTTGTCTTGTTGTATTCTGCTTCTTCTGCTGAGCTGTGACTTTAACATTTAGCACCTACATCAGTGCTCTGACAGGGCTTTATGTGGGTAGCTGGGTTCTTATTCATAAGAGGTGATTTCCCTGAGAGATTAGATTGAAACCCTCTGAAATTTAAAATTAGCTTGAAAGATGGCTGTAGAGATAATTCTAAGAGCTGCTGGGGAGAACAGAGGACTACATTCCTATTCACCCCAAACACCCAGGGTGTAAGCCCTTTCGAAGAGATAAAAGAGATGATAAGAGGACTGGAGCACCTCCCGTATGAATACAGGATGAGAAAGTTGGGGCTGTTCAGCCTGGAGAAGAGAAGCTGCGTGGAGACCTCAGAGCAGCCTTCCAGTATCTGAAGGGGGCCTACAAGGATGCTGGGAAGGGACTCTTCATTAGGGACTCTAGTGGTAGGACAAGGGGTAATGGCTTTAAACTTTAACAGGGGAACTTTAGGTTAGATATAAGGAAGAAGTTCTTCACAGTGAGGGTGCTGAGGCACTGGAATAGGTTGCCCAAGGAAGTTGTGAATGCTCCAACCCTGGCTGTGTTCAAGGCCAGGCTGGACAGAGGGTTGGGCGACATAGGTTAGTGTGTGGTGTCCCTGCTCATGGCAGGGGGGTTGGAACTAGGTGATCTTAAGGTCCTTTCCAACCCTAACTATTCTATGATTCTATGATACCTTATTAAGGTTTTTAGAAGGTGATGTTTTAATCATTCTTGGGATCCCCTAGAACGGAGACAAGAACTAATCTAAAATTGCAGGGAAAAAATGCTGGTTAGCGAGATGTTGATGTATTATATATTGGTGTGCTTATGCCTGGAAAATGCAAGGTTATGGGTAAATCCAATAAGTGTATGACAAGAAATCATGGTAAATCTCAGGGGATAACTAATAAATTAAAATACATGGCTTCCTCTGGTAGAAGAAATATAACATAGTACTCTTAGGTAAACGATCTTCACTATACAATAACATAATTTAGTAACAACTGTTATTCAGATAATTTAATAATACTGTTATTCAGATATTTTCCTGTTTCCTGCTTAGTAAATTATATTTATTGCTCTCTCCACACCTTTACGTTTGGTGGGCTCTTATTTTGGTATTCGGTTATCTACTGTGAGGCTGGAACTAGATGGTCGTAAGGTCCTTTCCAAGCCTAACTAGTCTGTGATTCTGTAATTCTATGATCAGAAGATGTTAATGACCATGTATGTAATGATTAATCTCAGGTTTGAATTGCTGGTTTTGTGGGCTGCTGCTGTTTTCTCTTAACTTCAGACTTGCAGTCCTGAGCTTAGATTACAATATGAAAAGTCATAAACAGCTATATAAAATTGAAGAAGGATAAATACTGACATCACATCTTGACTTTCTGTCAGGCAGGTATACACCTGTGGTATACACCTGCATGTGGAGGTCTTTCAGAAACCTAATACAAGCTGTAGAAATTGAACAGTTTTAAAAATGTGGTAATTTTTCCTTTTTGTTTCCCGCTTTGTTCTTCTATTTTTGCTACTGTTTTATTTATTATAGTTTAATTTATTTAAAAGTCTTGTAAAGGCTTTGAAATACTGAAATACTTTGACATTTTGCATTTCCTGAACAGTATGAAATGGAAGAAAAAATATAAAAGGCACATTACAGTACAAAGCCAGTAGTTAAGAGTAGCTAGAACTCATGTATAATTAGACACACGACATTTGACATACAGGCTGACTGTTTAATGTTAGTTCAGAATGTTCTTCCTATTTATTGAGATAGTTTGGCATTTTTATTTTAACTTCAGCTGTACTGTGACCTAACATATAAAAAGAACAATGATCTCATCAGAGATTCATAGGAATCAGATCTTTTGCATATTATAAAAAATTCTTCAGAGTAGTTGCAAAACTCTGTGTTCTTAAAATATTAAGTCCATTAATTGATTTAAACATAATGTTATTTATTTTCAGGAAGTATGAACAGGTTTACTTTTAAAGAATGTTAAATTCAAAGTGTCAGTACTTTGAAATCATTTATATAAAAGCAACGTAAAGGTACTACAAGAACAATGTACTTGAAAATAATTACACCATTAATTGTTCAGGATGTGCAGGGATGTAAATAAAAAGGGGTTTTCCTCCCTACATGCACTTGAAAATTTTATAAGCTCTTGAGAGCCAGAAGTACTTGACCAATCTTATCCTCAAACACAGACAAGTACTTGATGAAGCTATCATTCCATTTTCTTCCTCAAAAAGACTGATATTTCTTCTGAGTTTCTGTGTATCCTTTTAAACCAATCACTCAAAAAGTTACTTTTTTATTAATACTGAGGTCTAAAATATCTTTTTATAAAGTAAATGTAGGATTGTTAGCCCTTCTAAAATGTGGTCTTTGTGTTTGATAACATAAAACCTTTAATAATTCCTAAAATAATGTTTGTTTAACATTTTACATTTGTTGTAAAAGTATTTGCACCATATCAGATCAAAGGCTTATCTAGCCTAATGTGTATCCAAGACTTGCTTGTAGTAGATGTCTAGGGAAAACTGCAAGAACCAGGAAACTATGATGATACTACCCTGGTATGTCCTCCAATTTCTGATAATATGTGACTTGGGATTCTGAGAGTGTTGGGTGCTATCTTTGTGGGTACTCTTTGATGAAGTTTTATCTTCCTTGTAATGGTCTAATGGCCTTTGAATTGTAAACTTCGAACACCTACAGTGTTTGTTCAAAATGAGGTTTATGCTGGAATTGCACATTTTGAGAGCTACATTTTATTTTGAATCTGTTCAAACCAGAAAGTTTTACTTGTTATTCCCATGTACTAGAAGTAACAACAGATTGTACCATTTACTTTCTTATACCGTTAATGATTTTTACTAATTTGCCAATTCCTGAATTGTCCTTTCTACTGATCTGTTTAGATACTCATAGTTACTGAAAGCCATTGTCTCTCTGCTAAGTTTTCTAACCCTTATCTGTACCATTTCTATTTTTACCTTATCTTTTTGAGTTGGTTGAATCAGATTGATATGGAGTTGTCAAAGTCCTGACAAAGTGTTTTTATGCAATGACATAATGTAATGATTTTTACTGTGGTTTATTTTTGGGATTCTTGGGTTTGTGTTTGTGGTTTTTTGTTTTTGTTGTCTTTTTAGTTTTGTTGTTGTTTAAACCCGTGAGGACGTGGTTGCTTCTTGGCCAGTGCTGAGCTGATATTTTATAGGATTACCTGTCATAGCTAAAGTCCATTCCTGATGGATAATGGTTCGAAGACCGTCTGTACACAACTCTACATACTGATATAAAGTGAATTCTCATCTTCCATTTTATTTCTTCATTAGACAGTGTCTTGATGTCCTTCAGTTCATTGCTATCAGGTTTTATTCTCTATGTACAAAGTTTGTTACCTCACTTTTCACCTTGTTTTCCAAATCATTTATGAATATATTAAGCTGTATGAGCTCTATGATGAGTCCCAGTGAAGTCCCTGATCATTCTTTCCACTTAAACTGATTGCTTAGTCTTACTGTAAGTTTCTTCTCTTCTAATGGAGTGGTGACTCAACATGATGAACTTTCTTCTTCCATGCAGCTTAGTTTCTTTGAAATATTTTGAGGACTTTGTTGAATGCCATTTGGAAATCCACATTCCCTAGATCAACTGTGTAGCATTGGAACTGGTTCTATCTTGACTGTGTGTTTGTTTACATCTTTAAAAGGACTTTAGTAAGATTATGAGGCACAATTTCTCTTTCCAAGAGCCACAGTAGTACTTTTTCAGACTTTGATTGGATTTATCCTTATGTCTGCAGTTTTATTTCATGTTATTATTTCTGCCAGTTTGCCTGGCAGGAATAAATTTTTGTCTGGCCTGTAGTTGCAGGGATCCCTGTTATAGCCCTTACAGAGAATTCAGTTTGATGTTTTCATTTTCCATTCCTTTGCTACAAGGTGATTATAAGTAAGAGGTTACACACTACTGTTAATAATTAAACTATTGCGTTAACTCCTTTAGAACTGTTGGAAGAATACCATCTGTTTCTGATAATTTGTTGTATTAATTTTGTGGATTTGTTTGATAACCTGTTCTACTAACACTGTTTAAGACACACCAATTCTTCCTCTTGTAAAGAAGGTACCTGATTTGTGAGCCTGCATAATTTCCTGTGTTATGAAAAACAGATTGAAAAAAAGAAGTTAGTATTTTCCTTGCAAAGTACTCTAAACAATTCTTATATACCCTCGTAATTTGCTGACCTTGATGTCTCCAGTAATTTTTGTCTCTGATGTACCAGAATTTATCTAATCATCTGAGCATGTTTGTAACTTTTTGAAAGGATACTTTCTTTGCTAATTATAATAGTTGTTTTAATTAAGACCATTATCTTTCCAGGTAGCATGGAGTCCACTTCCACTCCTCTTTTAAAATAGTTCCTCTTCTTGAAATTAATCACAGATGTAGAGAACTCTTTTTATTTGTTACTCCTCAAGGAGACCTTGTCTGAGAATATTATGCAGAAACTTATAAAGTAGTCCTGCAGTAGAAACTCTCAGATCTAAGTTCTGCAAAACTGCTTATGATTAAGTCAAGAGTTCTTCATAGTAGCTTTTCTCTTTAAGCGGTAATTTTATGTTGTCTGTAGCATCTGTTTATTCTCATTACATTTCCCAGTATAATATTTACCCAATCAGTAGAGGAATATTTGAAGTCACCTTCTATTTTTGATTTTCCTCTGCCTTCAGAGACTTTGTGATTTCACTTAGCATGTTGCAGCCACATCGACCGTTTTCTGGGTGATGGTAGTATAGATGTTAAGAATACTTTCACACTTAAACCTTAAATGTCAGTCCATGGGGGTTTTCTGTGTTAATCATTTCTTCAAGTAACTAGGCTTGCTTTGCTTCTCTTAGAGCAGCAGTCCTCTGAGGGGTTGGCAATGGCTTATTCTGTCTCACATAATGTGGATTCTTTTTACTTGTGCTGAGATCTGCAAAGCTTGATGAAGAAACCAGTGTCTTCCTGATGGCAATTCCATACTTTTGTCAAGCTAAAGCAAAAGCTATATAAAGCTTTCTTAGAGATCTGTAGAAAATGACATACTCCTAGTGCGGGATTCTGACATTACTTTCAAAGAAAATTGATCTGCTTATACTCACCTTGTCACAGATACATTAGATGGAAAAGCCTGAGAGAGGTACTACAAATGTCTCTGCTTAATTGGTAATATTCAGTTTTCAAATGGTTTGTCTTGTGTACCATGTTGCTAGTCTTAAGTGGAATTTTTCTGTCTCTTTCAAACATACACAAACCCTTCTGGAAGGTAACTAGAGAAATTTTTCAGCATTTTTAATACTGTGTTAGAGTTTTTCTATCTGGAAGTGCATGCTCCAGGCGTATCTCCATGACTGGGTGAATTTGGAAGTTATTGCAAGTCTTTTCTCTAAACTTGAAAAGAGGTGGAACAGAATAAAAATGAAATGAAGTAAGATGAAAGAACATTAAACAGAGAATAATAATTTGGGAGAAGGTGGATGTGGATAGAATCCCAAAGGGAATATGGTAAATTTACAGATTTGAGAATTGGAAATATAGGTTATTTTGGAAATGAGGTATGAAGAGCATATATGTGCCTTTTACAAAAAGTAGAAAAGTTTCTTTGCAGAGAAAGAAGAGGTGAGAAATACTTAAGATTTTGCATATGCTGATCAGCTAAATCTTCAAATCAGTCCTAAATGAGGAGGTTCTTACACTCATTAGATGATGTTTTGCCAGGTAGAAAATGAGGTGAGATGATTTTACATGTTTTTAAATGGTGCAGTGTCTTTAGATGAGAGAAGGTTTTACCTTTAGAGGATTTTTTTACATTTTTATGGGTTTAATAAGCACACTCATCAAGATGGGTTTGATAGTTTTATAGGAGAAGAAAAATGTTCCTAAAAATCAGGTTTTTAAAGTCATGCCTGATTTTTCAAATGTATAGCAGTGCCATATACATTCTACGCGAAGTCTTCTTCTTTCCTACCCCTTAAGTTTTTAGTGTTCTAATCTGTTTTAGCAAGTACAGTGGAAGGGTAAAGAGAGAAGTATTGTCTTGCAATTTTAAACAAGAAATACAATTTTGGGTTTAATTTTAGATAGGTATTTCAGAGATGACTATAAATTTAAGAGGAGGCTATACAATGGATTTGTTTAGAAATTACTGCTTGCACTCTTTGCAGTGCTTGCAAGTTGCTTAATTGATATTACAGCTGCTGTTAAGCCAATCTGCTTGCAAACAGTAGAATATATTGTTAAAATGCTGTAACACTTCTGTTACAGGGTGGGAGCCATGATAAAAATTGAGAAGAGAGTTCATAAAAGTGGAAAAAGATGAGGATGAATTTGTAATTGAATGAAAGCTCTTTGGTGATTCTAAAGGAGACTATTAAGTTTACCATAGAATGTTTTTTAAACTGTTTTAATGTGTGAAATGAAATACAAATTGGTAAATGTTTGTCTTATAAAATGTAACATCTATGATTTCTTCTGGCCATTTCGAACACAGAATTAATTGCGTATTCTTTATACAGTTCATTCATGAACTCTGCATATTTTTTGTGGAAAGTTAAAAGCTTTATTCTTTCTCTACTTGACAGAAAGTAGTAACTTTGTCTATCATAGTTCCTGAATGTTAATGCCAATAAATTTAGCTTAATTTCAGTTTAATATATTTTTTAGATATCAGAATTGTAATTTTTTCTTTTTTATTCTTTTCACAGAATATAAATGAAGAATGATGTGATATTAATGCTTTCTATGTACAGCCCCATAAGGATCATCTCTAAGGAGTTGCAGTAAGGCAAACACAGAATAATTTTTCTCTGGTACAATGTGGTGAAGAAAAGGAACTGAAATTGTCCACTTTTGTACAGTCTAAGGACTTAAAATGTTCGTTATTTTGTGAGCAGAAGCAGTTCTGGAGTGAATTGAACTTCTGAAAATGCGGCCATGGACTGGTTCCTGGCGTTGGATCATGCTCATCCTCTTCGCTTGGGGAACTTTACTCTTTTATATTGGTGGACACCTGGTACGAGACAGTGAGCACCCAGATCACTCTAGTCGTGAATTATCCAAGATACTTGCTAAACTTGAACGGTTAAAGCAGCAAAATGAAGACTTAAGGCGGATGGCAGAATCTCTCAGGTAGGATCTAAAAGCAGTTAAGACTTTTCAGAAAAGGGTTGCTATATGAAACATGTTTGTGATTTTTCTTTTTGGTTGTAAAATCATGCTTTTAAAAATACAGAGAAGTGTTTTATTCAGTTTTGTAACTGACTGAAAATATATGGCAAAACCTTTGCACAGGTAATGCACATTTACTTTTGGTCTAATCTAGTCATTATTTAACAGTCATTATTTAGTGGTGTCCAAGTGTTACTGCCACAATAACAGAGTTTGTAGGTGATTAACTTCTCAATGCCAGCTTCAGGCAAATGCAATAATTATGATGTTCAAGCCAAATAGAACAGCTCGTGACTTTTCTATGTTTCTCCATGCAGTATCTGATAGAGCTCATTTTAGAAGTGCTGGAAACATTTGTACAGCTTGCTGAAGATGAGCTGCAATAGACTGCTGCATTATATGAATTCCTTTAACTATGTTTTTTTCCTCGCTTTACTGCTAAGCTTGTAGCAATAATTGTAAATTGTAGAATCATCTCCCTTGTTACAATTATTTGTTACATTATAGATGGGTACAATTACAACTTAAAGTGGATTTTTTTCACCTTTTCAGGCAGACAGGATTTAACATAGACTTATGATATCTCTTTTCCAAAGAAATTGCAAGGGAGAGCTTCTTAGGCAGGATGTGTGCCAGAGTCAGATTGGATCTGAGTATGTGGACATCAC
>NW_009925798.1:60569-93760 GCF_000696875.1 Nestor notabilis | reverse complement strand
TTATATAAAATATGCATTTTGTATAATATATGAAAAATAATTTATAATTAAATTTGATAATTAAGAAATAATCACTACAAAATTCCTTCTTAGGTGAAAGGAAATATGCCGACCTTTCCCTGATACAAAGGCCTTTAATGATGGTATGGACATCACCATTTACAGATGTCCCCCATGGTCAGTCTCCCAAACACTCTGCTCTTCTGTAACCACAGACTACAGCAGCGGAGTGTCAGTATGAACTAAGGTTGCTGCAGTGTCTCATTGTTGATCCAGCCAAATACAGGTCTGTGCTAAATATGCATGACAGGAGTAGAGAGGCTGCCTTATAAAATCAGAGGTTTAATCTGGCACCCTGTCTCTGCAAGTACTTGGTCAGCATCAGAAACAAACCCTTCATGCCATGGAGGCAATCCGAGTTACTTTGCTTCCCAAGAGCCACAGAACACAAATGCTGAAGAATAATGTGACAGAAACCCACAAGGAACTAACTAAACATACCTGATAGGGTTTTTTTCTTAGTATCATAAATCAACCGTTAGTTTATGAAAAGAATAAAGTAGTAATGATAGAAATAATATATTGGCACATTTTATCATCTCTGCTGAAAATTCAGTAGTCCTCATTACTGGTAGACTCATTTACTGATGCACAAGATTTCTGATGTCTCATTTAATAATATGTTGTGCCAATGCACCCTACAATTTAGCTTTGTGTTATGTAAAAACATATCTCCATTCTCCATTTTTCAATTTTGTTTTTCAGTACCCAGATCTTTTTCCTAAGCACTTGCACAATTACTATGCCCATCAATTATGAATCTGTAATTAAACTGCTCAGGAAGACAAATATTTTAAACCTCCTCATATGAATCATGTGAAAATTGTTTACTTACCAATATTCATCCAATAGATATGCAAAGGCGGGATGCCTTTTGGGGGGTTACAGTGCAAAATCACAGAATCACCATGCTCCACATCAAGAGGCTCGATTTTTTCTTTTGGGAATTTTGGTACACCTGCGCAGAAGCAAAGAAGTTCCTCTTTTATTATTCTTCACCTTTAATATAGTTTTTAATAAAATATTTACCTTAGCATCATTCTTTGTGTATCTGCCTTTAGTTATTACTGTTATTTACAAGTGATACAGAGTAACAATGTATTTACTAAGAGTAAGAAATCTGTGCTGCATTCTTCATTCATACAGCACAGAGACTGCAATGTTGAAAGCCAGGAAACTGAATGGTGAGGTTGTAACACTTGTCTGTGATGTCCATGGGCTTTGCTTAGGCTTTATTTTAATTCATCTATTTTCCAATGCTTTCTATAGCTCCTTTGTGTGTACTGTCTGGAGGGGACAACTAAAAGTCAAGCAGAATCACAGTATGAGGCTAAAACTGGCATAGAGAACTATGCGCTGATGGGTCCTGGGCTGCAATCAGGGGATCAGAAACCAGTCTGGGAGTTCAGTATGTTCTGGGAAGTCTTGGTTAAAAAGGGATTCCAAAGAAGCAACTGCAAGCCAATGCAGGTAAGGACAGACATCAGGCAACTATTCTGCCATGTGCCTGGAGTGGTCCCAGTTATCCATTTCCAGAATCAGATGAAGCAGAAGACTGGTCTAAAGACTGTGTTGCCTCCTCATCCTCTCAGGTGTAAAACCTCTGCTGTGCAGAGGCAGACTTTCTCAGCAAGCTTGTCCTTCAGGATGCAGAGATAGGCTTTGCACAAAAAAACACACAGGGGTGCACAAGGGCTGCACCATTTGGGCTTAAATATATGTTGAATAATTAATGGATCAAGGAATTACAGCCTGACCTCAGCACTGAAGCCAGCAGGCTGTCCAAAGCCTGAGTCATGCTTGGCAAACCAGGGCAACCTGGACAGTCTTTGCAGCCCAAAATGCCACAGGAGTGTATTAAAGATGAGGAGAAGCAGAGCTGGGCTGGAGCCCACACCAAACCAAGGACTGGTAGGCTGCAGCTCAAAGACTGTTGCAAAGAAATCAGTCTGCAAACAGTAACCAGTCCTTAAAGAAATCCAGCTAAGACAGTTTCAGGGCAGACTTTGTCTTCTGCTTTCATTTTAGGCAAGTTCAAACCAGCAAAAGTTTCAGTTCAGGCAAACCCATTAGGCAGCAAAATCAACTTGATTAAACAGCAAAGGAACAAAAGCACCCCAGCTGTGTGGAGTCAAACTGGCATGGAAAATATTGCCATCCTGGTGTTCAAGTCATGACAGGGAACTCTGAAAGCGAATACACAATTCAAAACATCAGTGGTCCAGTGGCTCTGCAGGGTATCTGCAGTGTCACATTGAGGAGTCAAACTGAAGGAGGAAGATGAGAAATGCAGAGCCAGGACTCTGAGGAGACTCTGTACGTTGTAGGATTGCTAAACATAAAAGAAGCAGTCACTCTAATGCTGATTGCTGGAATGCAGATTGTGCACAGATTTTATCTCCAGGAGGATTATTAATATCTTATGAATTCTCAGGAGAGGCAAAATGAAGCTAATGAGCATTACTCACTCTGTAGGTGAAATTTCAGATAACAAAGGGACTATATATTCAAATCTCAAATGTCCTCTACCTTGAACAAGTACTCAAACCACAGGTGGTCAGGCCTTCTGGGTTCTTCCATGCTGTTTTGTTTCAATCAGTTCATTGGGAAAAACATTGAAAAACTGATTTTTTTCCATTTAATGCATAACTTTGAGTGTTTTGAACCCTTTGAGTTTTGCAAGAGAGAAAAACTCAACTTTCATGATAAATTGCTGGGCCAGACCTTCTGACAAGCATATTTGCATGCTGGGGTGCAACAGTGTCAAAGACTGAAAAAATAACTGCTTCTGAATTCTGCATGAGGAGATTTATTAGCATGAAGAAGCTACTCTCATATTAGACTTTGGCTGTTGTACATTAGTCTTCAGTATGTATATGTTGGGGTATTTTTTTCAGCATTTCTCTGTTTTAATTAGTAGATATTCCAGAATCAATCACTACTGATTCTTGGCTGATCACAGAAACTATCATATCTGAATTAAGCTCAAAAGTATCATACAAGATTTATTGTGTCATGAAAGTGTTTAATACTGTATGGAGTTATCAATGCAGCACATGGACACTGTAAAATTTACAGCCAATTGATCTCTCTACAATGACACCATTAGAACTGTCATGTCAATCTTTCATGCAATTCCCCACACACAGATAAAATGAGAGGAGACAGAGAATCCAGCGTAGCTCCAAGTGCTCTCTCTCACATATCCATAACACAGGGGAGAACAACACTATTTAATGACTCTGAGAAAGGCTTGCTGAAATGCCAGCAGGATAGCTTTCACGACACAAGCAATCAAGTGGCATGTATGAAACAGCCACAGGGAAGATGAAAAACTGCACACCTGACTTCTGTTATGGAAACATCTTCTAAAAGCTCACCGTGACATATAAAGCTCTTGAAACAGTCTTGGGAAAGGCTTTGCTGCCCAAGTGTTATTTCTTGACAAGGCTGCACAGCGCTCAAAAAACAGAATTACAGTGCTTTGAAAGTGTGTAAACCATCGAAATGGAAGATTATCAGTGTCCAGAGTCATCTGTGCAAGGAACGAGGCTCTGTTTAATCCCTACGGTGACTCAAAGTTTAATGACTGAACTGTGCTAGAGATTAGGCTGAAATACCACTGGCAAATTAGGCTGGCTGAGAGAAATTGCAGAAATGAGGCTGGGTCACTCTGTCCTATGTCTGATCTGTTCAGAATATGCAGCATCTCAACAAAATGCAAACAGGAGGGAGACCAATACAATATAAAAATCTAAGTTTAATTTAGCAGTATGAATTCAGAAATGTAGCAACCACAGTTGCAGTACTCCAGTCCCCAGCAGCATGGCTGCAGGTTCACTCAGGTACCTATTAGCACACTTTCATTCTACAGCTTAGCTTTTGTCTTACTGCTGACTATGGTGACTTCACACAACTATAACTCTATTGACTATGGCAAGAATAGAGCCTATTCTATCTGCTATTTTATGTGTTTCTGTGTGAAATGTTGAGAAACCGAACTGAAGAAAAAGGGTTTCTCCGTGTAACTGCAGAAGTTCTTGAGGTCCCTGTGTCTGGTTTCTACCAGTATCTAGTGTAAAATGGGAGTCAAGTCATTATGGCAAATCAGCAATTAGCAAAATAGTGATGTTTTCCTACTGTAGGAAAATATCACTATACACCAGGTATACCCTTCTCTGTGGGTGCTGCGGGAGAAGTGCCCTGAGCTAGATGGATGCTTAGCCTGTCCCGTCATGAATATTCTTAAGTTATTCCATACAGACAAATACTTAAAGGAAATGGAAACAGTCAAGATATTTCTGTATCCTGGAAATTTCCAACTCCTCAGACACTATAATTAGTAGTTGACTGGTTTGTTATACAGATCTATATCTTGTCCAGTGAATAGCCCAACACATCAAAGAATCTTAAACGTGACTTACAGTCACTGATTGCATACATTGTACTGAATAGAGCTTGGGCAGCTTCCAGTACTCATCTCAGTGCATCAATTGATATTCTGATGCATGTAGTATAACCAGTAGTTAAATCTGTAATTTTCATTGCAGCCTTTGAACTGTTTATGGGATATGATCCTGCTTATTTGTGGATTTTTAATTGCTGAATTAAATTGAAAAACTTAGGGAAATCTGGAAGTCAGGAAGACCATGGTTGTTAGTACATTTCTCTCAAAGAAGCTTTTACGATGGTCCTTTTTAATGTGTAAATCTCTAGCACCCTTTCCAAAATTATGGTTGCTGGCAAAAATCAGAGTGATCCCAATGATTTAGATGGCCAGAAAAGTTGTCAAAGTTATAGGACACTGACTTAGGAGGCAAGAGGTTTAAATTTTATTTCTATCATCTGCACATTCTCAGAGTTACTCTCATTTGTTTTCTATTCCATAAAGGCTATACTGAACACCTTCACAAAGCCTGCTATTTTAGTATCAGCTTGATATTTTTTAACAATTTCACAATATTCACATCTGTGTTTGTTTGTTGGTTTGCAGGTTTTTTGGGTTGGTTTGTTTTTTTTTTTAATATTATCACAGGTTTTGCTTTCTCTGGGAATTCTAGAACATTATTGGCATAGCACAGCCTGCCACTGCACAATTTTATGTTTAGGCTATGTTTTCATTCTCAGATCTTTGGTCTTTTGGAGCAGTAGCTTTAGAAATACTGAGCATAAATCTTGATGCAGTCTACCATGAAGAGTCTTACACTACAGTTAATTAAAGAAGTTTAAACTGTACTTCTCCTTCCTCTGGCATTGAGCCTACTCAGTAATTCAAGCAACAGATTCCCTAAATACAGGAGGAGGGTAGCTGAAGTCTGTTCTCACCATTTAAATTCATTTTCATGCAGCATGTATCTTGTAACAATCTGGACTCTGTAAACGATGTAAACGTATAGAGATCCTGACACCCCATTCTTCCCCATGCTCCTTAATGTCAACATATATAGGAGAGGTGTGGTATTTTCATTATATAGGTAAGATTTAATGATCATTTCTATCAACATTTCTATTGCTTTCCTGGAATGACTACTGTGAGTAAACAGTCTTTTGTTCTCCTTTCCAGCAACAACCTTAGAGACCCAGTATTCTCCTTCTGCAGTGTAAATGTAATTTATGAAAAAAACCTGGCCTACTCTGACTTGCTGTGTTTTCTTCACTTCATTGGCATAGTGACTTGCCAAGTAGCTTACATTTTACTTGAATACAGCTGGCAAAGCACTGCCACCTCTGCACCATTACCATGAATGCATGCAGTGATCTCACATGTACCAGTCTCTGCTTCAAAACTTGTGGGTGAATAGAGGTAATTTATCCCAAACCCTTCTGTGTCAGTGATTGCCTGATTTACAGCGGATCTGTGCACCAGCAGCTCTCTTTCTCTTCAAGCACAGTTGTAGGCTACCCAGCACTCTAAAAAAACCAAATGTGTCTTCTATTACCCTCTGAATCCTGATTTAATTTGCAGCATCTACATTGCACCATTAAATGAAAGAATTGATGGCAGGAGAGTGTGAATAAAAGTAAACGTGCCCTACAAGCTGTGGGAGTTGGGTAAATCCCTCTAATATTTTATCTGTAACATTTATTTACTTTCTGGATTTAGGACTTTTCATGTACTGGCACTAAAATTCCTCTCGCATTTGATAACAACCATGTTTATACCTTCTCGATTAATTTGTTACTAACTACCCCCAGTATATTTAATATCTACTCAAGCGAGTACAGACAATACTTCATCAAAAGCAAAAATTATCTGCTCTGAGTACAGATACAGTAGTCTCAGATATAGACATCAACTTGTTCTTGTTTTCCTTTTTTAAGGATCTTCAGTTCAGTGGCAATGGAGATCCACAATATTCTGCTGCTGGAGGTGACATACCTTCACTGAAACACTACACTGATGTCTTAAACTGCTCTGAATATTAATGAATCTGATACCCTTTGCTTAAAAGAAGTTGTATTAACTCCACTGCCCTGGCCACAGCACAAAACAAATAATTCTATCCTGTCTAAAGCTCTGAGTAACTGCATCACTCTCCTGTTCCTGGCCAGAACTCCAGCTGATATCAGCTGCACTGTCCTACCTGTGCAGCCAACTTACACCATTAGTTCAACAAACTTCAACTTACTATCCTAAAATTTTGTGCAATTCTCTACTCCGGAATGCTATTCCCTTACAGCCACTGCAAGTTGGTAGAGAGCATATAGCAAAATATGTAATCTCAGTAATTCCTCACCAAACACCAAGCTATTGCATTAGGGAATACTATGCAACACAATGCAATATGAAATAAATTTCCCAAGAAAAAAAAAAATCCATAAAATGGTCCGAGAGGAAAATAAATTATGTCTTTCAGGAGAAGCGCTCATAAAGGTACCTTTACATGGTATCCTTAGCAGGCCTCTCCCAGGAACTCTCCCAGCCCCGGAGATGTGCCTTATTTTCAACATGACCACAGTGCCATGACTCTCCCACCCCCAGCTACTATGCCTAGAACGCTTCTCAGGGATATTTCCTATAAAAAAAAAACATGCCAGAAGTGATTATTCATGTTTCTCATAGCCCATTTCATCTGCATTGACACGTTAGAAGAATTTTTTTGTAGCTAAGTAGACCTCTTCTGTCACTTCAAAGGCTGAGAACACTGTCCCCCGCCATGTGGACACACCGATTCCACATGTGCACAGTTCTTTCAGATTGCTTGACAACAGAGCACTGTAGGAACCTGGAAATGCAGCACCTAGTTGGAAAATAAAACCTACTGCACTGCTGATACTCTTCTTCCTCTGTGCCACTCAGCTCCATCATAAAGTCTGCTCCATGTTCCACACTGCCCCATTGTGGAGCCAGGGAAGTTTCTTGTCCTTTCTACTTCCACTAGGAAGGTTCTGCTTCAAATTTTCCTCTTCTTTCATGTATTTCAATCCTGAATTTAAGACCAATTGTGTGTTCATCTTCCTATGTTACTTCCAAACTACAAGTGCTTAAATGTATCGGTACAAAGCTAGTTGTATCAAAGTCTTCCTCGTCAGGACCTTGAACTTTGTATCAGTAAATTTCATCTTACTTCTATAAACCTGGTCCTTAAAATCACCCATTTCCTCCTCTGCCCTCCCTCTGTGCTAAGGATGGAAGGACAAGTTTCTAGGATCAGTAATTTTCACTACTATATTTTTGAGCTCATTTTCCATTCAGTTTCAGGTCTTTAATATTCTCCCCTAAGTATTTATATCAAACCCTGAGTTGTACTGACATCAGACTAATGAACTCACAGTTGAGTGGATCATTTCCCTTTGAGCTTTCAAACATTTGCATCAGCTGCTATTTTGCAGTAATAAACTGCTATTTCTCCCATCCTTTCCCCCAACCTCTGTTTCCTTGCCCTGAGATAGAGACCATACTGTCCTCCCAATTTCTGGGCACTCAGTGACATTTGCCGAGATGAAATATCACAGTCTTACGACTCTTCACAGCATTTGCTTCCCAGTAGAAGTTTGGAATTCCTTACTTTTTATCAAATACATTCCTCCAGTATTAGCGAGAACACTCCAATTTTAACTGAGTTTCCCCAAACTTACAGTGTCTTTTATAAAATCTTCCCAAAGTGAGTTGACTGGAAGCAATTTTCTTTTCCCTGGCAATGACTTTCTATTCCTTTATTGCCCGCTACATTTTTAATCTTTAATATATTTCTAACGCTATTTCATGATGTTTACCATCGTTCTTATGATTCATGCACAGCTAACATCTTTCAATAACTGTACTGTAGTTAAGATAGCTTCTCTGATTTTTTTTTCTGCTATTTATCTCTCCAAATATTTTAATTACTTTATTTTCATGATGTGTTGGCATCAGCTCACTGCCCAGATAGGTTCAGAATTTACCAGACTACAACTCTTGTCAATATTTATACTTTCTTCTTTGCAAAAAGAGAAAAATTTAGAAGAGGAAGCATCACAAGAGCAAGTAGTGGCTCTTAAGTAAATACAAATCAGAAAAGAATTCTTATGGGGGTTATGGCAAAGGCAAACCAAGTATGTTATGAAAGCATTTGAATACTCAAGTCAAAGTAAGTAATTTCCTGTCACTGAACATTCACCTCTCCTGAGATGGTTATTGAAAAGTTTATAGTAGTTTACCCAGCAACCCATCCTCTACAGGCAAAGTGGAACAGACAATACTCAGAAATGAAAAGTAAATAATAAATGTTTTTTAAATTAATAGATCAGGGAAAACATATACATAATCTACCCAGTGCACCCGAATTAATTAAAATTGGTAAGGAGCATCAGAATCATCATGTGGAAACCTGTAAGGATTTGATAGTCCAGAGGTATTGTCTGAAATTCTGTATTCAGATTTGTGTTCTGCCCTCAAAACCAAGAATGAAATTAAATCATTGCGGGGGGCACATGGAGTTTTTCCTTCCAATATTCACTGAACAACAAACAGTGCATGTTTTACCATATACCACCTTAGTAACTCATGCTTTCCCACTTAATTTGAGGAAACACAGTTTTCATCTTAAAAAGAAAAGCCCCAAACCAAAAGCAAAGTAAAAGCCCTTACTTGGAACAATTAGTTCAATTTCTTCTGACATGGCAGTTCCCAGCACATTGGATGCAAAACAACGATATTTCCCTTGAAAATTGGTGATGATTCCACGGTTTTGAATCACAAATGTTCCAGAGTTGTTAGTTGCAACTATCCTTGGGTCAGACAACAAATCAAATGGTTTTCCATCCTTAGTCCAGTTAAAGCTGAAAATTAAGACCAGTGTTACACAGGACAGGTCACAGAACAGGGAGCACTAAGGTACAAAACCAGTGGTAAATATGGGTCCAACAGTGTACTATTAAAATAAAAGAAAAAACTTGATATAGGAGAGAGTTAAATAACCACTGTGATACCATAACTTGTGGTAGCTACTGGGCATGTCTCTCCTATCGGACACTTTACTTTTGGATAACTGACTGTGACATGAAATAAACACAAAGCTTAAGGCAAGGACAATAAATGAAAGAGGCCATTTACAAAAGCAAACGCCACACAGTAAAAAGAACTAGAGGTCTACCAAAGAGCTGTGTCTGCAGAAGAGTTGGTACTTTTGACTGGCAAAGATTGACAGGAGTTTTTCTCACTAGCTACAGAAGATACCATGGTTGAACCCAGGAGAAACTGAGGTAGCTAAACTGAGTTTCTCCTGGTCTTGACACAGAATCAATTGTAGCTTTGATGCTACTGGGGTGTGATTTTGCTTAATGCTGAAGTTTTGGTCATAGTTTATGTATCTGGAAGTCTCAGATGGATTGAAATTAGGCTAAAGTGAATCAAAATCAGAGACAGTTGGAAATTAGAGTATTACATGCATCTAGTGGAAGATGTACATTTTTCAATATTTTGCAATGCTTTAAGATTAAAAAATAAAGTCAACAGAAATGAATGTTTTGACATCTTCGCTAGTACTGGCAGAACTGCCTTGCTACAGTATGAAAGGGAATATGGGTTCCTATTGCCTAACCAGCACTATCAATCACATACATTTAAACATATTGGAAAACTTTTCATTAATCCGCTGACAAAGAATGAAGCAAAGGAAATTTGTTATCATGCTACAAATCTCCATTCAGAGCTCAATTAAAAATGATCAAATCATCTTGATATAAGCTAATAATTGTCTTTTTAAAGCAAGTTTAAATTGTGTTGCAGAGAAAGAAGGGAAAGATTAAAGTAAAAATAACATACAAACCAGCTATTAATTTAGCCCATGCACCATCCAGTGGCGAAAGCCTCAGGAGAAGTTTTACTGTGTTATTACATTTTTGTTAAACACATTTTCATTAAAAATTTTTCCTTTTCACACTGGTGTAAAATACATAAAGCTTATCTTTGGATATTTATTTGAATAACTCCTTATGTGTATATTTGTAACATCACTGTGGCCATGATGATGCTAGGTACAGACAGGGTATCTGATAAAATGCTAATGTGATCTTTGAATACACAGTTTAATGTGCTTGATATTTTTAGGGTTGCTGTGGAAAAGGCAGAACAGCTGGGACCCTTTGATTACCATTACACATCTCCTATCTTTTGCAGCACAGTCCAGACAAGCTTTTTTAAATCAGGGGGTGAACTTAGCACATGCAAGGGACATCTCCCAACAAGAAAAAGACATGCTGATATCTATTCACAGAGTGAGTGGAAGTGATGGAGCAATAAAAGCTGAATGGTCTAAATGGAAACCCAAACCTTAAACTTGTGTTATGATGATGAGCAGGTTACTGTATATCAGCTATTCTTCCCCTCCTCAAAACCACAGCTATGTTTGGCAAAGCTAAAAACAAATTCAATTTCTGCTTGCTTCTCTGGGTCAAAGCAATACTCACGTGGGCTGTGGGTTTCCTCTCGCTTCACATTTAATTGTAAAGTCCTCATCAAAAGGGTAGGCAACCTGGGCGTGGGATTGTTCCGTGATGGTTGGAAGCTGTGCAACTGAACACAAAGTACCAGGTTAAAACACCATTCAAGCAAAGCTGTGCTACACTCAGGTCCTTCTTAGAAAGGGTCAATGTCAGGACTGCCTTACACCTGCAAAGAGTGAGGCATTGCCAATACTCTCTGTTCCCCAAACTGAACACTGTTATTGCCTCAACAGCCAGAAGAAAGCTTGATGGCACTGACTGCACCCAGCCAGCTGCTCATGGGCATCACCTGCACATGCTTCCATGTATGACCAACCTATCCAGGGCAGAGGAGAGCTGTGGCCACACTAAAAATAATGTCAAAGCATGGGTGTGTGTAATAGTAAATTTATTCAGTGGTGAAGTCAGTAACTGGCTTTTTAATCCAGATAGATACACACACATGAAGTAGCAAATTCCTATGTCCATCCTGGATAAAGTTGCTAGGAAATCCATGGACTGAAAAGATGACTTAATGCCCCCTTTAGGGTACAGCAGTTATCAGTGACACAGTCACATAATGATGTTTCACTAACTTCTTTTTTTCTAGAAGAATTAGTGTTGTGAATGTCTGTGTAACAGAGCCACACAAGGGAGGATGCTCCCTGCAGTGGAGCTGGGGATAATAGGATCATCACATTGTTATAAACAGCCAGGAGGAAAATTAACATGCTCTTTGGTTTCTCTTTTAAGTCCAGGAAGCTCAAAGCTCGAGCAAAACGTGGTGTCTTGCCATGCCATGTGGTCTCAAAGCTGAACACTTCCAAGCCCACCAGCTTCACTGATCAGACATAATTCCTTTTTATTAAAATATAAAACGCTTCATTAAAGCAAATTAAAGGCTAGGTGGTTCCCCTGTGTAGGTACATAAAAGCAGTGGATGCCCAGACAGTTTGTCCTGCACTTTATAGGCACAGCTCCACTTTTACTTTGTTTAAACACAAGGAGCCACTGCTGTACCTTCCTCCAAAAATACTTTCTACTTTCAAATGCTGTTAACCAAATTTGGATAGCTTTAGAAAAATATCCTATAACCCTGCTTGATTGATTCACATTTGCAGCCAGGGCCATTGGCACTCTGGAGTGCTAACAGCTCACAGCAGGTCCACATGATGCCCTGAAACTGGCCTGTGTCCTACTTTGAGGCTACCCAAAGCACTGCAAAGAGCCTACATGTCTTTTTTCCTTAGGTTTATTTATTTATTTTCCCCCACTATAATTCATAAAATCAATATTGTTGAGTTTTGCTTCGTTGGGTTTCTCTCCCACCCCCCAAAAAAATCAGACTGTAGTTTGCAATCCTCCTGGTCCACTTATGTTTGAAAAATGCGAAGCTTGAGAGGTCTGGGCTGTACTCCAGGCAGTGGGGTCCACTGGTGTTCATTGTATTGTCCCTTATGAGTTTCATTCCAGATTTTACATGTGTCCTAAAACCACACCAACCGTGTAAAATAGGCAGTTTGAATGCATTCATAGGCAGAGAGAAATAGAGGAGGGGCTCCCCAGGGCGGTATGTAGGCATAGGAAATACTTCTCTGGGGACTAACATACGCCTTGAGACATACACCTGCTACTTTTTGAGACTCAAACAGCAGGTTGCAAAACGAGTAAGGGTATATATACCTCAGAGAAGCTTCAGGGAGATTCAGAGCCAAAATGAGGAATTTATGTGAAGGACAAAACCAAATCCACAGAGCCAAGGGCTGCACTGGATCTCAGGCACCAGATATATGACAGTAGGCAAGTTTACTGTTACGTTTATAGAATCATGGAATGGTTTAGGTTGAAAGGGACCTTAAAGTTCATCTAGTTCCAACCCCTTGCCATAGACAGGTACACCTTCCACTAGATCAGGTTGCTCCAACCTGGCCTTGAACATTGTCGGGGATGGGGCAGCCACAGCTTCTCTGGGCAACCTGTGCCAGTGTCTCACAACTCTCAGAGTGAAGAATTTCTTCCTAATGTCTAATCTAAATCTACCCTCTGTCAGCTCAAAGCCAATCCCCCTTGTAAGTGAACACCTTAGACCTAGGTCACCACTTGTCATGCAGGGTTGTAGGCATAACATAGCATAGCCTATTCCATTTCTATTCTATTCTAGTCTAATGTAATCTATTCCATTCCATTCTATTCCTTTCTGTTCTATTTTATTCCACTGCATTCCATTCCATTGCGCTCTATTCCATTCCACTCCACCTCATGCCACTCCATGCCTCTCCATTCTGTTTCATTCCATTCCACTCCATTCCATACCCCATGCTCACCCTGAGCTGAATAACAATGAGACTGTTATTTCTCTGTTCAAAAACACTTTCAAGGACACAAATCACTAAGTTTACAAGTGGAAATAGGATTTTATTTTATGAGCAGGTTTGTGCAATCTTCAACTTAGCTTGAAAAAACATCCTTTGCAGCCTGCGAAAGGAAAGCCAAGAACCATGGAAAGCAGCAGCAGGAAGACAGGCCAAGTAGCCCCTGTCTCCTGAAGAATGAGAACATGAAGGATGAGCATCAGGACCAAACACACACAGATGTTCAAGAATACCATGACGAATTCCCCAATGCATGACACCTACCAGCGACAAGCACACTATTGACTTCCAATATGGCCAGGAATAAAGGAAAAGAGCTCTCATGCCTGCCCAGTGCTGATATTGCACACAGGGAGAGCTGGAAAGTGGCAGCTGCTGATGGGGCAGCAAGTCTGAAGCCCTTCCAAGTGCATGCTGCTGTGCACAGGCAAGAACCCCCAGGGAAATGGACCCAATGGAGCAGAGCTTGCTCCTGCTCCAAGCTTGTGCTGGGCAATGGAGCCAGAGACCCCCAGAGCATGAGTGGTGCCCTGGAGGTGCAAGAGCAGCAGTCAATAACTGAGCCCAAGGGGCCTAGGGAGGCCCTGACAAGGGGATGTGCTCAATGCTACAGAAGAAAAGCAGCAAGTCCTGGGCCCACGCTGGGGCCACCCTGAGAGTCCAGAAGGCTTCCTCCCCGTGGATGCAGGGCACAAGGGCCACCTGTGTGGAGCACCAGCAGCAGCCTTTGGAACACAGTGACCCAAAGAAGCCCTCTCAAGGAGCTGTGCTCAGCTACAGAGGAAGGCAAAAAACCCCAGGGACACTTACAGGTCCTCTCTGGGGGAAAAAAAGCCTTTTCCCCCCAGCTGCAGGACACGAGGGGCCACTTCCGTGGTACATGAGCAGCAGGCAGTAACACCACCAGCGGGGACCAGAGGAGCCCTGACAAGTGGTCCTGCTTGATGCCCAGAGGAAGGCAAAAAAACCCTGGGACCACTGGCAATTTGCCCCGGGGGAAAATTCCTTCCTGACCCCAACCCTGGTGATTGGCTATCCCTGAGCATGTAAGCAAGGTCCACTGGCTGGTCATGCCTCCCAGATGTCCAAGCCCTGTTCTCCCTCAACCTGGAGCCACCTCAGGGGCTGCCAAGAATGGCCAAAGGCCCCCGGCCTTGATGACCTTGGGGGCAAGAATCCTTCCTACACCTGGCAGGGCACCAGTGGCAGCTCCAAAGCACTGGGATCCCTGGAAACATCTTTGCATCCGATTGCTTACAGCTGCTGCCCCTGGCTCCATGGGGGATGAGGATGGTGAGGTCCGAAGTGTTCCTCAAGAAGGCATTCCTATGGTCTGGCCATGGCTATTCAGTTGAAAAAGACTGCTATCCCTCCAAATGAGCTAAGGAACAGGTCCCGCCCGGAGCTGGTCTTGCAATGGAGAACCTCCAGCAGCCTCAACTAGCTGCTGGTCTTCCTGCCTCAGCCCCCTGTCAGTAACTCCACCAGCTTAAGGACTTCCTCTCTGATGTCTTCGGGCAGCCCTAGGCCATCTCTGCCATGGGACACAGGAGGCTGCTCTCTTTTATCCTATCCTGGGGCATTGTGACTGCTGTGTTGCCAGGTGGTGGAATGGAGAGGCATGGAACGGAGTGGAATAGAACAGAAATGGAATGGAATGGAATGGAATGCAATGCAATGCAATGCAATGCATTGCAATGAAATACGAATCACTAGGGATGCTGGGCTTTTACTGAACAGGACGTTTAAACAAAGAGTGAGCATGTTCGTGTAAACAGGTCCAAAAAAAGTAGCTTACATTTTTGTCACATCTGAATTTCCCAAAGGCCATGTTCTGGCAGAATTAAATTCAAAATGGAACAACTGAAAAGCAGGATTTAATATTTTTTTCTTCAGGGAAAGGTTAAAAAAAAAAAAGAACAAGAAAAAAACCCAAACCATCAGAGTGTTCAGTAAAATAGCTACAACTCACCTGATAAGGGTATTTCAATAGCTGCTGCCAAACTCAATACAAAGAAAAACAGGCATATGGTGATCCCTTTTGTGCTTAATAGCATCTTCATCACTCTTCTGTAAACAAGGAGTCCAAACAGAATGAGAGATAACTTATGTTTCCTCTCACCGTCACTCCAAATCAGATGTAAGGATGTGAAGCTGAAAGTCTAGTGAGGAGAAGAAAGAACCGTATTAGCTTGCAATATTAACTTGGTTCTAACAAGGTTACTAAACTAAAGCAATACTTCAGGATTTGCAGCTAAATCGTAAACTGCCCTGAGTGGTACAGTTTCCTGTTGTGTCCCCACTCCCTGGCTTCAGGAAGGTCCTCTATTACATTTCGAACAAAAAAGAAAAAAGCACTTGCAGAAGTAAAATCCATTATAGCACTGAAGTATAATTATTTTTTGTTTTGCAGTTAAAAGTAGAGATGGTTTAAAAGATGGCCTATCTGTAATTGTTCCACTTCATAAATTTTTCTAATGACAGCTGTGTAAGTTGGAAAGATTTAATGAGAGAAATTTGGTACACGAATGACCTCATTCATAAATATCATGTCTTTTATCTTTCATTTATGTTTAAAAAAGGACACAATTTAGTTCATTAATAAGGACCAGAACATGAAACCTTTGCTTTTCCTCCATAATCTCAGAACTACTATACATAGATTTTTCACAATCCATTATACATCCTTAGGTTTTACATTACCAGGAAAAATGTCAAGTGATTGCCAAAAAGAGACATATTTAGCTCTAAGGAGCATTTAAGTGTAATTCACAGAGGAGTAAAGAAGAGAGAACTCTACAGATGTGGGTGTATGGATTATTTCAGTCATCAGCATCATTCACAGTATCTCAGCAAAATATTAACTAATGTATGTTTTGTACCTGTGCACCTTCTAACACTAAATGCTTAAGGGACATCAGTCTCAGGAGAATTTAGACCTCAGTTGTCAAGATAATTTTGCAAGAAAAATTTTCAGGGCGGCTCTACTCTGCTGGAGATAAGGACCAACTCACATGGCACAGCAAGTTCTGATTCAAGCCACCAAGCAAAGCTGTACAACCATGGCAATGTATTTCCAGACTGAGCCTGGCTCGCACACAGCGCTTGTATCTTTGCACATATCACCCAGTTAATCCCCGGATCAGAAAAACAATTCCCAGATCACTGAGAGCAGTTGACATGCAGGGACAGGCAGGAGGCAGGACCTGGGCAGCGTGCTGGGGACATGCGCCCTTGCCCAGCACAGCTGGCTGCAGCTGGAGCAGAGACAGCACCAAGCCATGCAGCCCACACACTCCAGTCTGTGATGGTTTGCTCCTGGTGGTTGGTTTGCTGGACCTTTGCAAAACACAGGCACAAAGCAGAGATTTCCCTTTTTCCCTGCATGCTCCCTCTCACATTGGCTCTGAGACATGAGCAACAGGTTGTGCTGTAGTCCTTTCTGCAAAGGCATTAGCGCAAAAATTTCTATTCACACAGTCACCAGTTCATGAAAACTTCCTGGAAGTTGACATCTTTGAGACCAAAATTCCTGCGTGAAGATGAAATTGGCCGACGAGGGGACAGACACCATAATCACATAAGCCTCATTTGTTCAGAAATGAGGCTAAAAAACAGATGTCTTATAAGTATCTCAGTCAGTGAGTGTTCGCTGATGGAAGAAGCTGACTAATCTGCTTAATGCCTCACTCTGCAGAGGGGGGTGGCACAGAGGGGCTCTGGAGGGGACAGGGACCCACTGACTGAGCTGTCACCCCAGGCAGCTGGGGGTCTGGGTGCTAATCAAGCAGAATCAGGCAACATCATTAAGTTCTGTTTTGTGGTAGAGGAAATTTCTCTCCGTTTGATTTCCCCTAGCTCTAACTTGCAAGCAATAGACATTTCCAAACCTCAGTCCAATAAAATCTGGGCAGTGTCACAGCATGGGGACTACACACAACCCACACCAGCCCCAGGCAGCGTCTACCTGATGGCTGCACAACTTCTGTCACTGCAGAGGGGGCTCTCCTCCCTCCTGCCTTACCTGGTGCTGGCAGACACTTAGTTCCAGATCTATCTGTGTCACCGATGGTAAAACAGATGCTCTGATAGCAAACCCTCCAGCCACCCAACTGCAATTTAGACTCATAAAAATCTGACCAGTGCTGCTGCTTGCAGACAGTGCATTAATGGCAGTGAAGCACCTTTTCTCCCACATCTGCTGACAGCTCTGCGTGGCAAAGCAGCCCATGTCAGGATTCTAACCAGAGGAAGGGGAGCTAAGATTCCAGGTGTGCAGCTTGTTAAGGTTGCAGACTGACTAGTGGGAAACTTCTTTTTATATGAATGTTACAAAGCACTGTATAGATTCAGATTAAATTCAAGGAAAAAACAGGAAAACAGCTTGATTCCTTACCCAAATCCATTAGCTCACACTTTTTTTCTTTTTTTTTAATAAAGTGGCAGAGAGCAAAGAAATGTACCAAATAAAAAGGATATCTTTTATCGTGTCGTACAGCACGACTTGCCTTTGCAGGCTGCTGTAATTAGTTGGTCTGTCTAGCGCCTTGCTCTTTTTCCCTGTGTTGAATACTAATGCAGGGGACCGACAGCACCAGCATTTGGAAGCAGCAAGCACTTGGGGCCCAGCAGTGCTGGGCTTGTGAACAGCAATCAGATACTTCCAGAGGCCACTTGGAAATCTCCCTGCAGCTGCATTTAACCTCTGCTGTTTTATTCTGTGGCAGTTTCCATGAGGTACAGTCCCAGGGTGACCTGAATTAAGCAACAGTATCTTTACAGAGGTATTTACCTAGTGATAACTATCCAGCAAGATAAGCTTCCTGTTCATATGTTATATATTACACCTAAGGGAGTAGCAGAGGCGTTATCCTGCTGTGCTGGTTGCAACAGCAGTTATTATGGAAGTCTTACACCTAACACACATCACCCTGTATGTGCCCTACTCAGCCAGTTGCTTTTCTATGCCCTGTTCTGGACAGTGATGGTCCTCAGCAGACAGACAGGTGAGACATACATTGTGCCCACATGGAGACCTGTGTCAAATGATTAACCTTATTTAAGGTGATGTATAGACAGGCTTGCCAAGCACTAGCGTTTAGTATGGCTGTCACGTGTTTGGCTGTCCTACCAAGCCTCAGGCCCACAGCTCAACTGAAACTGCAGAGTCCCTGACTAAATCACCGGCCTTCCCACTCATCTTCAGCATCCAAACAACCCCAAGACCCTTCCTAAATGATCGATATCAGACATTCTCCAGATATCCCATCCATCCCAGCCTTAAATGCAGACGTGTACCCAAACTTCAGTCAGCGCGATCTTTCTCTCCTATGATGATTAAACTCCAAACCAAAAGTTCTCATCTTGTGCCAGTTCCTAGCAAATGAACAATTTAGCTGCTTAAGTAATTTGGAGAACTGAATGAGGTAGCTGTGCAAGCACTTGGCAGCTACAGGCAGGTTTTGGTCTCACTGGTGCCAAAGCACAATGCTCTCCTAGTGTCTACTAAGTGCCAGTGAGCAACATGCAAAATCTTGACCTTGGTAAAAACATCAGCCCTGCCCTCTGATCCAGTGTGCTGGATGAGGCCCAGAGCTTGCTGTGGACCCCCACTTTTTCCCAGGAATTCCATATCCTCCGTTGTTCTCATGAGGTGTTGGCTGCAGCATCCCTTGCACCAGGGAGGGGGGCAAAAGATTACCGAAGAGAAGCTTTCCTCAGCACAATGAATGAACATGTATTGCTACAGCACATGTTACATTTACAATCCCTTCTCTTCCTTTTTCTTTTCCCCCTCCTTCCTCTATTTCTATCTTTATGTTTCCCTTTCTCCGCCTCAGGCTTAAGCCAAGTAATTTGAATTCACTGCAAATACTTATCTGTAGTTCCTTACCTGCAATTCATTATTTACTGTGCTGTTCACTTAATAGTAAATACTGATTGCTCTAAAGGACAGCTCATTTGTTTGTTTAATGAGCTGCCTTTAACCTACAGCAAACAAATCTTTCAAAATATCACTATTTCTAAGGAGCAATGCAGTTCCAGATTCTTTTACTGTATACCCTTGCTTCCAGAAGTATGTAATAAAAATATTGGACAACTAAACAAGAAAAAAAATTAGATTTCCATTTATCTCATCAACCTAGTGAACAATTTTCACTACATGTAATTACTACATTAAAATTGCTCATAAATAGTAGCAGGATGACAGCCAAAACTCCCAGATTACTGGTCTACCGCTTCCAGGAGAAATGATATTGCACTACTAAACATGGCATCAACCACAGCTATTTGGTTCCCTTGTAAAATATGTAAGTTTTGGTCATTGTATAAGTCCTGTACAGCACAAATATTCATGAAAGTACTGGATTCCCACAGCTTAATACTGGTACATTGCTGTGCTGACCTTTTCATTAGCTAGAATCAGGTTTAATTTTTTAGTGACATATATGTGACAGGATTGTTAAATAAAAGCCATTGGTAATTAGAAATCACAGCCTTTGGTGTGGCCCCAGTTAGAGAATAATAGAACACAAAACTCTGGAAAAAATTACTTCCTGGCATGAGAAATAAAAATTGGGTTATTTAATTATACCTGATGTTGCAAGTTAAGTGACTATGTATGACAGGTGCTTAATTAAGTACTCTCACTCTTTCTCTATTACAATCACAGAAGAAGAAAAAAATACTAAACACAGTCAAAACCACCATCCCTACACAGTTTGCAGCCCAAGGTCAGCCTGGACCCATCTGAAGAGGTGCCTCCTACCCACATATCCTTCTGAAAATGAGCTTCTTGAAGCCCTGTCACCTTTGAAGACCTCTTTGGTGAGGCTGCTGGTATGAACCCAGGGAAGATGAGACTCAGTCAAAGATCATAGTGAGCAAACCCAGCTGATAAGGAATTTGAGCGTGAAAGGCAGCAGGGATGCTCCACCTTCCTCTTCCTGCCCTTGCTACTCCCTGGTTCAGGGGACACTGCAGATGACACCCATGATGACATGAACTTTACTCAGAAAGTGTTAATCTCCACCCCAGTGAGCCTCTATGTCCATTTCTTCCCTCCCCTGCAGAGCCTTTCACAAAATGGGTAACAAAAAGCTCACGAGGCAAGAAAATGTGCTCAGTGTGGGACAAATTGGCACCAGAACAGCTCCCAGAAGAGGGGCCATGGTCCCTAGGGGTACAGGCAGAGCACCAGGGAGTACGCAGAATCAGTCACCTCTGTGCTTTTCCATGCCACAAGTGGGAACACCTCCCTACTTTGCTAATTAGTTAAGAAAGGTTGAAACTTATGCTAGTGAAACCTCAAATATAATGCTACAGCAACAGTATTTATGCAGTTATCTTATTTTTTCCTGAACCCTCACCCTCATTCTCTCCACATGCAGAGTTATTCATGTGTTTGGAAAAGATGAGAAGGAATATTTATAAGGACCATCATTTTACTTCAGGTGTCAAAGTTATACATAGCTTTTCCCTAAAAGCTTTTTGACATCTCAGTGTTAGTACCAGGGAGAAGACAACCTTTACTTGACTCTATCCCAATCGCCTATTTTTGGATGTTGTCAGTTCCCAGAAAAGCAGCCCAGATGCATATGCTGGAGGTGATTAAAATAATCATCCAAATTAGAAGGATGTTCTTCCTTCCATGGTAAAGTATTTCCAAATAAACTAGCACATCAGCATGAAGATTTTATTTTTAGATGCAATTCCACTCTCAGGAGTTTTAGTTAGAGAAGCCTATATATTAAATATCTTACCAAGGACTTTAGAAACATTATTGGACAGCACATGTGAAGTAAATTTCTCAGTGCAGTAAAACAACTTCAACATTATTCCACAAAATTTATGTTTCAAATCAGATTGCAACTATTAGGCCTTCCCAATTCTGTAATCCATCAGTCTTTCAGTTCCTCAAACCACAAAAACCCTCTAAAAATGTGATAGAATGAACATAAATAATAAAGAAATATATACACAAGGCTGTGAAATGTTTTACTGTAGCACAAGCAGCAGTAAAACATTTAATTCAATAAACCCTGTAAGTATTATAACTAATATCCCTGGGACAAGGCTTTAAGAAGTAAGCAGATATTTTGGGAGCCCAGCTTGTCAGGTCCTGATTTTCTGGAAGAAAAGTGAGCTTTTGAACGGTCAGGGCAGCTCCCGGGCTGGGCAGACACAGCAAAATGATAGCTGCTGCCTGTCCCTGAGCCAGTAGTCTGCTCTTGCCTGGCTGTGACCAATGTCTCAGTTTCATGTTTGTGTGGAAACTCAATTGATGCCGTTTCTGTCCGAGATCTACTCTGAGCTGAGCTGAAGCTGAAAAGGCGTGTGAGCATCCACTCTTCCAAGTGCTCGGCCATGGGAGAATGCAGCTGGCATCAGTTATCTGTTTTTGCAAATGGTCCCTACTTACTCCCAGATGTTCCCAATAAAATCCTAAAATTAAATTCCCCTTAAGCATCGTAGATCACACCCTGTGCTCTCAAACCATTCAGCACCTAACTATAAATGGTTAATGATTTCTCTTGGTCATCACTCTGACCATATAATGTCATAGCACCTGACAGATTTAATTTGATCTGTTTCATACATCTAGTAGCTGAAGCACTCTACTACTAAATCACAGACCACATTTCTTAAAGCCTTGCATGTCTTTTGCACACACACAATGACTGAAAACTAAATAAATGTGGTTTCTAATCAATACAAATTATCTGCTTGCTGGTAGCTGTCTACTGACATTTGCCAATGTGAATGTTCTCCCTAGGATCCAGAGGTGCTTGCTACCAAAGAATGTGAGGTCTTCAGGTTTTCCTGAAAAAATAAGTAAAATGGATTCCCCATTGTCATTTCACCAATATGATTCACACAAACTAGATTATCTAAATACTCTTTTACCTTTTTTTCCTTGCACCTTCTAACATGCTCTGTTGAGTGGCTCCTTTCAAGACATCAAGACCTTGGTTTTTAAATACTGCATGGAACTGAGCAATGTTTCTGGCAACACATGACATTTGAACTTAATTAATAATTTGTCAGTACCCATTTTGGTCTAATGTCAACTAGACTTGACTTAGTCCAGCAAAGGATCATTTGTAAACTTTAAGTCAAGCAAACTTAAATAAAACTTCCCACTTTTTTTATTAGCTTCCTGTGAAAATCTGTGTAAGCAAGAATATTTGACAAAGCCACCAACTTAATAAAAGTTACACAACTGCTGGAAACAAAGTTCACTTTTGCAGCTGTGGATATTCATGTTTGAAACCTACTCAAAAAGTATTAGCCCTGCAAAGATGGCTGGAAGTCCAGGCTTGCCAGCCTCATCAGATCAGCTCTGCTGTGAGCTCAAAATGCCTCTGAGCAGCTCTTGTAATAAAGACTCGAAAGAAAATCCAGTGTGGAAATCAATATCTGGTCTAGATTTTCATAACCAAAGAAATAAATTTAAACTGTGAATGGTACATTGTTTATGATTAATACGTCATTAAAGCTTAGCTATAACATTATTGACATGGCACTTAGAAGTAAATTGAGATAACCACTGATGTGGTTATTCCTACTATTAGGAACACATAAACATGGATGCCCAGCAGCCAAATTCCACTATTATGGATGTTCTTAAATACGTGAGTAAATACAAACATCTATACTGATTTAAAGAGAACAACAGAGCTTAACAACCGCAGGACATCCAGTCACCCCATAGTCACTCTGGCTCAGCCCTCCTGACTGGGCAGGCACAGGTAAGCAATAGAGAGCATGCAGGAGAATATCCTCCTGGTACATATATCCTCCCCACTTCCTATAACTGTTTGGGGCTTTCTGAGCCAGATGCTGCATGTAACCTTTTGTCTGTAACAGCTACCAATGGCCTTTCTTCCACAAATTTAAGTACCTTTTTCTTAATTGATTATATACTTTGGCCTCCACCACCTGAGATAATGAGTCCCTCAATATGTAGTGTTAAACTTGCTGATAAATAATCTCACTGGTTCTTCCCAGCAATCTACAGTCCTCTGCTGTGCATCACTTGTGATTGTGCAATTCCCTGTATCCCCGCTTTCCAATCCTGTTGCCAAACTTCTCTCTCAGAGCACCAGAGCATGTGCATGTGGTGGGGTAACTTAGGTGCCCGATTTGGTCTCAGGTCCTTCTTCTCTGGCCAACCTCACTGTACATAAAATTATTCTTTCCCCAATTCACTTTTGGACAGGGTTAACTTGGCAGAATTCTGAGCACTGGGCAGCAGCTCCTGTACCAGATGAGTTTAGGTCTGTAGACACAAACTTAGTCTTTCCTTGACTGGCAATCAATACATATCTTTACGTTCATCTTCTAGCCTTCTTTCAGTTCTACTGTTTCAGCAATCCCTCTTTAAGGGGAAAATCTGTATGTAAGATAATGTATTTGAGATGTATATACCACATCCTGCAGCATAAATTTGCAGACTTCTGAGAAATCTACAGTTATTTAGTTTCTAAAGTATTTAAAGGATGAATGAAAAGAAATAATTTAAAAAAAAAAAAAAACAAACAAAACAAAAACCCCACAAACCATGATGAATTTTTAAATCATATTTCTTCATTGCACTATAAAGTGTATTTTGCATAACACTTGCATGAGTCACCATAAAATAAGGTTCCTGGCATTATATATACACACATTTACAGATGTAAGAGCAATCTAATCCTCTATGTGTATCTGTTGTATCTCATTTACTTAAAGGTATGGCCATACATTTATTCTTTTTTTATTAACCAATGAAATTAGAGATATTATTCCAGCACAATGACATAACACTGTAGTAGAGGAATGCTGTGAGCATGGCTTTCTCACAGACCTGTAAATATGCAGTGACAGTCACTCCCCTTTGCTGGTAACAAAACAGCACAGATTTGAGCTTTGCAGATACATCTGAAATCACACCAGCTGGTTAAAAATTAAACTATTGTCTGAAGCTCTTGTCATTATGTATTTCCTTGAGATCCCACATCTCTAAATGAGCTTACCACATTTCTGGCTGAAACTAGTTTTATATTAATTGAAATTTTTATCAGCGATTAGCATTTCAGCTCATAGGTCAAGCATGAAGCATAAAACAAAGTACAGTACCAACTGGGCGGGATGACTGGGAATGACTGCGTGTCAGCCATGCACAAAGGAAATAAAAGCAGGTTGCAGTTTGTTTTCAGATGAGATTGCTAATGACAGCCTCCTCCAATGGAGGCAATGCAAATTCTCCTGCATTTCAAAATGAATTTGAGGCAAAGGCGCTTTCTTCTTTTGTATGCTCATTCTCTCTCTTTCAGAGCACAAAATACTAGGAAAATCATGAGCTTTCTTGTGCTAATAAAAACAAACATGAACTATAGTAAAGCAACACCTCGTAGGAAAAATCCTGCCTCACCCTGAAAACCTCTCATGCCACAGTTAGTTTTAGCCATTCCAGCTCCTGCTCACAGCACATCCTTCAACAGACACAAAGCCAGGCAGAGCCCTATTGAATTGGAAATGTGGGCAGAGGATCTGCCAGGCAGAGCTCCTTGCAGGCCTGGAACCTAATGAGATTGTTCATTCAGCATAAAGCTCAGTGAAAACAGCATATCACCCTCCCAAACACACACACACGGGCTTGTCTATAAAGTATGCCACTGGAGAAATTCTGCACTCTATCAGGTAGTAAAGGAGGGGGAAGAATTTACAGCACCCAGCACCCAATGGGCTCCATTCGAGCACATGGCATGCTCATGGTACAGAAGCAAACCCTGTGTCACAAAATCCAACTAGCAACAGAATCCACTGCAGAGTATTGAGGGTTCCACCTGGTATTAGTGATTTTCACAGCAAGGGTTTGTGTTTACTTGAGAGTTCCCTGTGCTAGTAGCAAGGTGACAATATGAATAGGGAGGAAAAAAAAAGGTATTTAATTGCAAATGAATTAACTCTATAAACAGCAGAAAACAGCTATTATTCCCACTTGGCCCATTAGAGATCATTTTTTCCTGATGCATCCCAGATACACAAACTCATTCACAAGGTAAAGCACTGTGAATACTGTCAAATATCAAAAATCCTAAATCTGAACCCACTGCTTCACACACAGCATGTGAGATGCATGCTTACAGCACTCACAGACTTGGGGGAGTCTCAGTGTGTTCACAAGATCCCGAGAGAAAATCCTGGTAGGCTTCATAGACAAAATCTTGAAACCAAAGAAAAACTAACATCAAAACTGAAGCAAATCTTCTATACCAATGTTATTCTTGTATCTCTGCATAATAGCACTATGAGACAGTGAAAGTCATTGGGACACTGCGTGTTTCTAATTTAAATTGCAGTCAGCGCTTCATGACAATGGAGAGTTTCAAGGCAAGCGATCTCATGTACTTTCTGCCTTCGTCTGATTTTTCCTTCTTCTGTGTAATAAGAGAGATTAGCTCATCCAGCTTTGTGGAGGATCTCACAATGCTTGCTTTTCTCGCTAAATCAAAGCCATTAAGCTTCCATGTTACTAAAGATACAAGGGATTACTTAAAAAATCAAGTGAAATGTATTGATTTAACCATAGACACAGCATGAAAGCATTTAAGGATACAAGTTAAACACCATCCAAATCACTTCAGAACAGATTCTGAAATCCCAGCATGTCCTCCCTGGACAGGGAACACCTCCTCTAACTTTGGGTATCTTGGTTTGCTTCTATGAGACAATTCATACTTATCAGTTGGATTTGCAGTTTACCAAGGAAGAAGTACCAGATGAATTTACTTAGGGCAGTAAGTGTAGGATTTGGCCCAGTTTATGCATTAGGAAGTCTAAGCACTAAAGCAAACATGATAGCATAAGAGAGGAATCAATATAACATCCCAATTTTGCATTTCCTGCTTCACTTGTGTTTACCTTAGATGCTGGAGTCTGCATTTTCCTAGACCATATCCCTTTACTATGACTAACTTCACACCTAAAAAACTCAGTCAGATTAAAGAAAAACACATATACAAAAGCCTAGTCCATATATATGTGAGATGTTCTTATTTCACCTATATTCTTTAGAAGCTGATATGATCCCAGCAGAGGCATATGAGAAATTGATGGGACAAGTTTTTCACTGGGATCTCTAGGGAGGAAAGAGTTTATAATCTTAATGGAAGTGCCTGAGGACATTCTTTTAAGTATCATAATGCTATAATTTCTCTGGTCATCATTTTGCTTCAATAGCTTCTGTTAATGGAAACATTTTGTACCAAGGCTTTCCAGGGAACCAAGCTGTTGATAAGGTGAAGATTATTTCTGAGCATTGGCAGCAGTTTTCTCACTCGCTTATGTAATTTTACCATTGTAAGAGAAAAGCATTGTTCAAAACACTCCTGATCCCAATGATTTTCTATCTTAACACTTGCTTCTCTCCATTAAGGCCCCTTTTCAGGGCACTGAATCAGAACATCAGTCAACTGCACTGAAGACAGCTAGCTGACAACATACTGAATGCATCTCCTGTACCTGTGAAAGAGAGAGAAGAGACTTCATAATTCTGTTTCTCTCTCCTGGATTCATGTTCATCATGCCTTTCACTACTGGCAAGATGCAAAAAAGCAGTTGTCAGTTACTGCATTATTTTCCAGTGATCACATGGAAGATATTTCATTAGACAGATCATGCGCAAATGATACATTTTAAGGCACAGTTGATCTTCAGAGATACAATTTGACTCCAACTAAGCGACTGAGCAGATAACAATGAGGAAGCAACACATGCAGAAAAACACACTATCCAAAAAGTCTACAAGTCTTGAGAAACATAAGTTTACTCACTTATTTACTAAGTACCTGGTGAAAAATGTACTGGGTACTAAGTCCATTCCCTCAGCTAGCAGGTAGGAGTTTGGTAATGTATCTCCCAAGACCAGACAAATAGGTTTAAAAACAATCTGGAGGTAGTTCCCACTAACTACATACATGTAATTCCATCATTATCTTTCCTTTCTCTTTACTTTTGGTGTTTTGCTTTCCATGGCAACAGTAAAAAACATGCATCTAAAATGCACCACCAAATTTTAAGTCCTTGTTCCAAAAGCTGGAGCTGCTGCTGGTCCCTCACAATGTGACTATGTGAACATTGAGCACAAACATACCATTTTTTCTCCTATCCCAGTTTTGGAAAAAAATTAACTCTACTTTGCAGGAAATTAAATTAAATAAAATTAAACTAGAAGTACAACAGACATTTATCAGGGAGTGGAAAATTCCACTTGAGTGATTAAAATCTGCTAAAGTTACATAAAACTGTAAGGAGAATCTTAATGGTGAATGGCACACCCGCAAAACCATGGTCTTTATTATCTATTCTGTTCATAACATGATGTTCGTCAGAACAAGTGTGACTTTTGCTCACCAGCCTGTCTGCAGATGTATCATACTAATCAATTTACATGCATGTTGGGAAAAAGCAATCTCCATGTCATACACGTGAAAACTGTATTATACACTTTGTACAGAGCTTCTATAGCATTACATGTGTTGTTCTACCTTTTTCTTAAAAAGAAGAAAAAAAAAAGAAATCATAAATATTGTTGGTTATATTGGTTTTTATCTCCTTTATATTGCATCAAGTGGATAGGTCCACTTCATTGCCCTCTATAACTGATTAAGCACTTTAGAAAGACTAACCAGAAAACGGCAAAGGAAACCATAGAGAGGAGGTGGTTATAAGAAACACAAAACCTGCACAAAACCTGCACAAAACCGTTCATACACTTGACTTTCAAATACCTCTGACTTAACTTCTGCCTCTTCATGCTTCCCTGTAGCCAGTTGTGAGCCTACAAAGGTCCCTAAAGCACAAAAAAGACTTGATGCATGTCTGCACTCCTAACAGATCTTGAGCATTTCAAACAGCTCTCCCCAACACATATAAATGCACAGACACCCCACACTCTCCTTGCTTATCCAGCCCAATTGGTGTGTCCATTCAGTCTATCCCCTTGTGGTAAACAGCACCATTTGTTATACAGTTGAACTGCATCTGGAAGCCTGATAGACACTCTTAGGTATTACCTGAAAAATGTGACTATATTATTATAAATAATATTTCACATTAAATAAGTAGAATGGATCCTTTAGAGGTCCAGGTCACAGCATGACAGATAAAGAAAGCACAAAGGGAACTCACCAAGAGCCTGATACTAAATGCAGAAAACAGCCCACAGCCACGGCAGCTCCCTGGCACGAAGGCACAAAGCCAAACCTGCTGCAGTGGGATATGCTTATCTATAATTTAGCCAGTGAATACTAGAAAAGAACTAATCTTGTACTATACCTGCCAAATTCTGTTTTATTCTACATGCCAGAAAAGCCAATGGGAACCTTCCTCATTCCTTGTACATTTAAACTACAGGTAACAGGAGCTGGCAGGTGATGAATTGCCTTTCTTGACACTCCTCTCTCTACTTTTTGCAACTCTGTTAAACACCCAGAGCCTGAATCATCGTGGTTTCCCAAACAGGCAGAGAAAGAGCTAATGGCTACGAAAGACATTGCAGTGTAAAAATGAAAACCTCTTCTGCAATTACAGTACATGCCCTTTGAGCTTTTCCCTTCACTCTTCTTTTTCTCCCTTTATTTATCTGAAGTTATTTAAAGGACAGATCTGTTTAAGCAGCTGCTGCCACAACTAGTTGGCCCAAACAGCTCTTTTAATTAAATATTTGCTGCTGTGCACGTTTTCTCTCCCCTCCCTGATAACTTTGTGGGCAACATTTGTTCTTGCAAAGATAGCAGGTCTGCTGAGCAGCCTCTGCCTTTGCCTGCAAGGCCTCCTGCACTCCAAGCCCCTGTAATGATGCAAAGTCTCCACAAAATTAATCTTATGATAGGCACTACGACATCTGCTATCAAGGACAACCATCAACTATAAGGAAAAGAAATAAAACTTGCTGGGATTTAATAATCATTATTAGATTTTCATTTATATAATTAGACTTTAGTAATAACTATGGCATATCTTTCATGGCACGGTAAATTCGCAGAGCATTTCACAAAGTGATTTTCTTTTTTCCTTCTCTCCCACTAATAATTGAAGAGTAGATCAGGTAAATGATATCACAGCACATACGGGGCAGATTTGCATAGAGGATGGAAATGAAGATGAGCATCACAGTGCAAATAACAGAATTCTTGAGAAACATGGATTTTAAGCAGGCTTATTAGAAATTTCTTTCTCCTAAAATTTCTTCCTAGTCAGCAGCCAGGTACACCAATGCCTCTGTGAACTTTACGGTATTTCCCATCCATGAGCAGCAAGGCATGGGGTTTACTCTACCATATGTGTTAACTGAATTGTCCACTTTGTTCCTCCCAGCAGGTAACCAGGGAATAGCATCAAAGGCAACTGGGTTGACCAAATACCAGCAAAGGCTTGACTTACTCGGTGGAAAGCTGCCTTCCTACTGATGTCTCACAGAGCAGATGTGTGAATTGACTGACCTGTACTTGGTCTAAGCACGACTTCAAGATTCTCACCTGTTTCCATATTGGAAACAACAAAGCCAACTTAGTGTGAAAAAAACCCTTATCTGTTAGACCCAGTTTGACACTGGAGGTAGAAAAGGTAAAGGAAAAAACACAAATGCCTTTCAAGCCAAGATGTTTCAATAGCAGGCACGGACACTCGTGGTACTGCTCCATGAGGAAATGAGAAAACAGCAAGGGATGAGGCTGAGCGGGCAAAGTGCTGTGAAACTGCAGAGAGGAGCACAGGACCCGGAGCATGAAAAGGAGATGGAGAGGCACGAGTCAGGAAGAGAGGCAGCAGAAGGAGTACATGAAGAAATTAGACCAGACACCAACAAGCGTGGTGCACCTATGCAAGGCCTCAAAGCAGCTGGCATTAGATGTAGATGAATGAGTGAACAGATCCAAGGAGAGGGCTGATATCGTCAAAATAGCAGGGAATGCAGATGAGCAACGCATCAGTGTTGCATGGAGGCAGGCAGGGCAGGGGCTCAGGAGAACTGGTGGGGCTGCAGCAGTAACACACTGGGGAGGAAATGAAAGAGAGTTTGGGTCTCAAAGCACCGAGCAGGGAACTGGAGATCCCACGATGGCAACAGCAGTTTGCAAGGATCTTAAGGAAAATCAGCTCACCGAGACAGAGCACAGCAGCAAAATCTTCATTCCACAAAGTATTCCAAACCTGCCTGTACTCTCCAAGCTGAGAGACACAGTGTGAATTTATTTCAAAAAGAAAGACTAATAACGTCAAGCAAATTCTACTTATTAATATCTATGAATGACCTATATTAAGACAGACAAGCTAGTACAAGTTATTCAGCTGCATTGGCACAAGAGGATTCAGCCCTCACTTACTCTGATCTACACCACTGTATCCTTTGAGGCTGGGATAGATGCTCCTGACTGACATCACCTTCACAGGCAAAGAACAGTTCTGATCTTCTGTTTCTATGGGAAACCTGTCAAATTCCAGTCATGCACCAGATCTCTTCCATGTCGTTCTAGCCAACAGAAGCAACTAACAAAGCAAAGCAAGGCTGGGGTTAGGGCCACTCTCTGTTGCCTAACTCAGGAAAACCTTTGTTGGGTGGATTTATTGATATGATTTATATGGTTTATAAACATAATCAAATACGTGAAATTCAGTGCATTTTCTGAGAGAAACATAACACGGCAATATCCCAAGTCACCCTGCTTTCCTCAGATCCATTCACCAGTATATCCCAAGTTCATTAGCCCTCTCCCAGGCACCAGGCAGGTTAATGCAGACTGGGAACGCACACGGGCCCTTCAAAACAACGGAGAAATCGGGAAGAGCCTGTGAACTGTTATAAACTGCCTCTCACATTCAGGAGAATCCAGAAAATTAAAAACATAAAGAACAAAATCTCCAGGTAGACTGCCACCTCTAACAGACTTCACCAAAATCTGAGCACTATGAGGCTGCAAGCTCTGAAGTAAAGACAAACAACTTTCCTCGTTTGTAGGAAACGCCTTTGGCAGCTGCTAATCCATCTGAACATTAAGTTTCTGTTTCCTAATTTTGTTTGCTTTGCTTTTGTAACAGCGCTTCTCATTTTGCAACTTTCGCTTTATTAGAGTGAAAGCTGGTTTCATTCTCAACTTGTCTAATGTTTAAATGGGCTTACGTGAACTTGTTGGGCATGAGGAACACCGCTTTCACACTCAAAGGAATCAGTGTTTTCAACTCTATAACCCAGGACAAGTTTAGGCATCTCAAGCGTTTGGGAGTGGCTCTCACAAGCTACAAAATCAGCTCCAGGGCTGCTACCATCAAGCTGCAGGCCAGGAGGAACCATCCCAGGAGGTGGTTGTTATCTCTAGCACCGCTTCTCTCTCTTGAAAGGGAAATCCAGGACTCTAGAAAACATCCGTACTGGCACGCAGTGTGGCTCATCTGCTTTTTAGACCTAATGGGCTGCTGTATAGACAGACCCGGCAATGCAGAACATGTCCCAGTGCTAAGCAGGCTGAACCTAACCCACTGTCTGCTTAATGTGACAGGTCAACAGTTTGTAGAACAGCTGAAGGTAAAGCATACATCCTGAAATATTCAGCTTAAACACACGCCTTTACTCTGCCAGCATAACTGAAAAGCTTCTCAGCAGCAATTTAGCCATGAATAGTCAGGAGGTGGCTTTAAGTTTCATCAGAAAGCTGGCACTACCTTTGCTCCAGGCTTCGCAGAGAACAAGGGCTGAAATGTAACCTGCAGGGAGGAATGACACCGACCTGGTCCCAGAGTCATCTCCGTTCCCCTATAGGTGACAAAGCCTCCCGCAGGTGCCAGGATCCCAGCGTGGCTGCCAGCCCACATATTACCCACTCAGACAGGTTTGCCTGAAAATGTTTCACTAATCCTGAACCACAAAAAGGCTTAAAATATCTGTCAATCACACTGCCTCCCTGCTGTCCTCCCCACAGCCCTCACAGCCTTGCTGGGAGGTTTGCTATTGAGATCAGCCAGTGCTGCCAATGTACTGCGGAAAATTAAACCCCAGCCATGGAAACAATAGCTATTACAAAGTGTGCAATCAGAGGGAGATGGGATGAATGTTTGTAATTTCAAGCTGTAGAAAGGGTTTTTAAAATGCCTTTAGTCTCATCCATACTACTTTAATATTTTGCTGCCTAATAGTTGCATTTTATAGCTAGGCCATAATGTTATTGAGGTACAAACTTCTACAGTATAATGTCAAGCTATACGGTAGAGTCAAGTAAACATTTGTAGCAATTATATGCCCAGGAGATTTCATAACATCACAGAATTAACAAGCAGCTCAGTAAATTATATATCACTTGATCTGCATTTGCTTCATCTCCAGCAAAGAACTCTGCTTCATCTACAGGAACTCTGACACGACATGTCAGTGCATGGTGCAAACCTGTCAGGCAGTTATTGTGCACTAATGTTAGTTACCACCTTATCTTGTAATGTTTCTTTCCAAAGAATTAAAGCACAATTTTCTCTCACTTTCTTTTAAAAAGAAAACCCAATCCCAACTAGCAAAAAGAGACAGTGTTTAGTGCTAGAAACCATTTCCATTTTTCCTTTACTACAGAGCAACCATCCAAAGAGATGAGCTCAATACAAAGGTGATGGTGAGCTCTAATTCAAAATGGGTGTCTTGAAACACTTAAATGCTACATGGATAAGCTAAGCAGGGAGATGCAGCCTGCCTGCTGAGGAGCAGCATGCCCAGCCAGTGAGAACAAGGTTCTTGCTGGAGACATATGTCACTAAAGTGGTTGGTCTGGCACAAAGCTCATTAAATGCCTTGACAATCATTCTGATAAAGCTTAAGTCAAAAGCTAC
>NW_009925798.1:20434-60538 GCF_000696875.1 Nestor notabilis | reverse complement strand
TGAAAACTTAAGGAACAAGAATGGTTCAAAAGATTCCCAATAACAAAAAAGCAGATTTTTTTAAAATATCTCTTTACAGACTACTCCAGCAGTGCCAAGGTTACCAGTCAAAGCAATTAAAATTGACTTGATTAGGTATTAGAGAAATGAATTGCCAAAGCAGCTGCTTCATTTCAGCTCAGAGATGAGTGCCCTTTAGTGTTTGCTAAAGTGATTTCCTACAAAATCTGTATCACTTGTCAGGCCACTACCTGAGAAGTGTAACACACTTAAAGAACTCACAGATTCATCACCAGATAATTCTGTTTTCTGAACAGCACAGAAAAAGGAGACAATGCTCAGGCACCAGCTCCTGTCCTTTTTTACACCAGTTTTGAGGCAGGCCATTTACTGTCTTGCACATGTCCAAGTGAGGCAGCCTCAGCTGCCTGGACCATGGCGCTCCATGCAGGAGATGTTTCTCAACTCCATCCCTTCCAGGGGTGAGCTGGGCCACAGCCTTGGCTTTGCAGCATCCAATCTCTAACCTCTAGAAAGACAGGAGCAAAAAGATGGGGACACAGCTGGGGACATGGGTGAGCTGTAACAACAGTGAGCTCGTTTCTGACATAGGAATTTATCTATTCATTTATTTAATTTTGCTGGCAAATTTTATCCTGGCTCTAATCCTTTCAGTTGCAGGAGAGAAACACTGGAACAGCATCTCCAAACAGGACTGACCTCACCGCTCATATATTGTTTTCTTTTACTAAATGACTAATATATACTGTGCAGACTCTAATACCACAGCCATCTGCCAAAAGGTGTACAAGCCATCTATATTGTAACAGAATCTATTAATATATATTAAAAGTCACATTACAGTTGACATAAACCATTTCTCTACGTGAATATGAAAAAAATGATTGTTATACTTAAAACTTTCAGCTAATCATGCATCACTGATTTTTTTCACTCTGGGTTTATAATTTAAACCTTTAAATGTTTCATAGCAGCCTCATCAAACCAAGATTTCTGATGGCTGGAGAGCTGAGACAGCCCATTAGAGTAATAAGAAAAAGAAGAAAGAAAGTAAATAGGAATTTGTTCTTGGGGGAGCAGGAAAGAAGAGAAATGAAAGAGTAGAAAAGAAATTATTTTTACATAAAAATAAAATAAAAACAAAAAAAAAAGAAATAGTGTGCACCCGTTTCCTTCATTAATTCATATAATATATTGGTCTTAGTGCAAGTATAATGTATAACATAAATCTGTCCAATAGGACACCAATGCCCAGCAGACAGAGCAGCTTTGACAGACGACATACACAGAACAGACAGATCAGAGGTGACTTCCCAGAGCCTGTGTCCATAACGGGACCAGACCTGGTAAAAGCTGTCTAGACATCAGATCCAATCCAGTTCACTGGTACACCTTTGCCTTCTGCAGAGTGAAGGAAACATTCCCTAATTTGTATTTCACTCACAGTTTCAGGGCTTTTCCTCAGCACAGCTCATTTAAAACCTTGGGACTCAACAGCCTGAAACCTCTGAGCCATGGAAGCCCAGAGCAGGAGTACAAACTCCCAAATCTCTGCAGAAACCATTCCCTCCACGATACCAAGTCCTCCAGGCATGTGACATGATCGAGACCAACACTTCAAGGGATTTGGATGCTCTGCTCACATTAACACCATAAACAATCTGTGTGCCCAAACTCCATGGGCAATCTGAAAATCCCAGAGTGGGTTTTTGGTTTTCTTTTTGGTTTCCTCATTCTCTTCAAGCACTGAGGAAGCAAATCCACTTATGAAAGCATTTATTAGACTTGCTGAGCTGTCTTTTTCCCATCCCTGAGTTACTTTGTGTGAATGTTAATCACAGTCATTATACATTTTATCTTGTATTAAATGCTTACCTTCATTCCCACACACACCCCCACAAAAAAAAAAAAAAAAAAAAAAACAGGTCAGGACTGAAAACAAAGAACACAAAACCCAAAACTGGAAGCCGTTTAATAAAGAATTATTTCCGGAGATTCAGATCCCTTCCCCACTGGCCACACTCATTTCCAAACTATTCCAACCACTTCTTCATATAATCATCTTCAAAAACAATGCTAAGAGAGACTGCAGTGCTCTTCACCATTAGGAAGATGGAAAGATGAGAGACAGAGCAGATATTTTTGCAAGCAAACACACAGCTCAATAAGGTTATAAAGGCTTCAGGCAGGCTTAATATCTCAAGTCATTCAGTATTCTTCCCAGCACGTGTGCAGTCTCCTGGAGCTCTTCACTACATCAGACATGAATACACATAGGTATATATGCATGAATGTATCTAGGTATGTATATATGCATGAACTTGGAAAAAGAGACTGAGGCGGACAGCACAAACTCTTTTGCATTCACTTATCCTCACCAGAAAGATTTGATTTCAGATGTCAAGAGCAGTGAGGCAAGAGCATTGCAGTTCATTGCTGCCTGGCCTCCACCTGCTCACTACCAGCAGCTCCGCTAAGGTAAGGTGACAACACCTAAACCAAGGAAAATCAGTGTATTCAAGCTAGAAGAGCTGCCATAAGCACCTCTTGATTCATAACATGCTCCAACAGGAACACAATTCCTGCAGAAATTACATCTTTTCTTTCATCATCCCTCTCTAAAGGCAGATTTCCTAGAAAAGCGGTGTGTTGGTTAGTTTCTACTTTGTCTGCGTTTACCTTCTTGCCTCTCCCAGGCCTTTCTATGATTAACAATGGCCTTTGCAACACAAGCACAGACCTTTTAAACTGCTTGTCCTGCTAAGAGAATATTCCACTGATCTCAGCACGGCCATGGAATTTCGGGGATTTTGGTAAAACTAGAAAGAATGAAACATACTTATGTGAAAATCATAATACATTAAAAAAAGAGAGAGAAAAAAAGGCATACACACAAATAAACCAGGAATGTTTCTTAAAGTAATTCTGTATTGATTTGACACACAGAAACCTTCTGTATGTAATAGGGAGCTCTGAAGAAGGAAAATCATTCAAGTGCTTTTCCACCTGGTGTGTGCTGGCAGAGCCACAGGCTGACTATGTCTCCCCAGTCCCTCCCCAGCCAGATCCAGCAAGGGCTGGAATACAAATCTAAGTGACCCCTGTTCAAAATGCACTGTTAAAAAGACTTCCACATTTGAATTTTGAAGCATGCACAAAAACAGCCTTTGGAGCCTGAAGCTGCTCTTCATCCAAGCATCTTAAAAGCAGGAGAGCAAAGCACCTCAACCTCAAAGGAAACATTCTGTGTTTCTCTCCTTTTTGTAATGTTGGCTGTGATAAATCTGTCTCCTGTTTTAATTATCTCAACAAAATCTTCTAGGAGGACCTGCTTCCTGGTTTAGAGATGCTTCAAAACCTAATGCAGATAATTAAGTAAATGATACAAGTAACTTAAAGATTCTATTAATCTAACTTCCATTTAAACCTTATTCTTCAGACGATATATCCAAATCTTGGTATCTTATTCTATACTATTCAACAAATATTTCTCACATGTTAGCCCACAACAAATTAAACATATAAAAACCACTTGTTTGATGTATATACATCTGCAAGTCTGTCATTTTGGAATAAATCAACCTGAATGACAGTCACACTACTGCGTCATGAGCAATCTGCTGCTCACAGGATTTACTCCTCCCTGGACATGAACTTTCTCCTAACACCGATTTGATGTGAAGATGACCTTACCTCCACATGATGGAGCTTTAGAGGTCAGAACATTTAAAGAGAGGGTGACCATGCATTTTGCAAACAACACAGTTGTGACAAGAGTTGCAGCAAACAACGTACCTGTTCTAGGAGTAAGCTACAGCAAAACTCCATGACATGAAATACAAAAAGTCTGGTGCCTCAAAGCAGAAGAATTTGAATGAAAGCAAAAACCTGTGAGGAACCTCTGGATTGTCTCATGAGTCCAAATTTTGATCCTGCCCTTTCTTTCAGAGTCACTGAATAAAGCACCGACTACTGGCATCTAAAATGCTTCCCATAAATTATTGCATTTATTGTTGAAAGGTGAAGTGGGGAAGGGGATGAGGACAACAGAAATGAGGTTTTCTAAGGACCTGGAGAACTGCCATATTTCAAGACTGAAATATATTAATTGTTATGAACCATAGAATCCTAGAATCATAGAATGGTTTGGATTGGAAAGGACCTTGTGATCATCTAGTTCCAACCCCCCTGCCATGAGCAGGGACACCACACACTAGACCTGGTCACCCAAGGCTCTGTCCAACCTGGCCTTGAACACTGCCAGGGTTGGAGCATTCACAACTTCCTCGGGCAACCTATTCCAGTGCTTCACCACCCTCACACTAAAGAACTTCTTTCTTATATCTAAATCTAAACTCCCCATGTCTAAGTTTGAAACTATTACCCCTTGTCCTACCACTACAGTCCCTAACGAAGAGTCCCTCCCGCAGCATCTTTATAGGCCCCCTTCAGATACTGGAAGGCTGCTATGAGGTCTCCACGCAGCTTCTCTTCTCCAGGCTGAACAGCCCCAAGTTTCTTAGCCTGTCTTCATACAGGAGGTGCTCTGAGGTTAAAATTACCTGGAAAAATAATGCATGCATAGAAGCCCAGACTATGAAATAAAGATGATTCCTTCTTTATTCTTTATTCCAGAATAATCTTGTATAGTTTGTGCGCTGCCTCCTTTGGTGACCTAGTACCTACTAAATTCTCCAAAGTGGTTCACTGCCTTTAGCAAAAAATATGGCCAAGTAAGGAATCCCAACATCCTATTACTGCAACCAGGATTTCCAAATAAAATACATGACAAAATTGCAATCACCCAGCTTAGTTGAAGCAATTTGAAATACTGCAAGAAAACTAATTTAAAATGGACATGCGCTGAAGCACCTTTGGAGAAATAGCTGGAGTAATCAGGAGATGTCACATTATAAATTCAGCATGAGCGCTCTCCTTTTAAAGTATTCAGTTCATACACCTGAAGGAGCTCTTTCATGCAGACTTGCTTTTCTTTCGTTTAAGACTTCAGATGTCACTGCCAGTCTTGGTAACCATGACACTAACAGCATATCAGCTGCAAAAATCACCCATCTGCTGTCGTGGACCAGAATTGCACCAGGGGCATTTGACATTGCACGAACACTGGGGCACAAGTCACGCATCCCAACATTACCTGTGCTCACCACCAGCGCCAGGTTACGCTGTTGCTTTATAATATGAAGCAGCAGTAGCAAAGCAACACTCTCTGAATTCTCAGAAAAAGAAACCCAAACCAAAAAACAATTCCTTCTGAATGTATTCCATTGCAGACATTGATGTTCTTTTCTCTGAATGCTTGTAAAAATATAGATGATGCATAGGAAGTATGTCCATTTTTTCAATCACAAAACATAAGCTGATGTTGAAGTGGGTTACAAAAGAATGTTATAACAAGAGGTAGAATTTATCCCCAGTATGCTTCCAGATAGATGGGTTATGCTGTGATTAATTTTAATCTATCAGAATAATGTTTAAATATTAACAACATTCATCCCCAAGTTCATTTAAATTATTAACACTTGATTAGCTATTAATTGATTGTATTATTTTTTCATCAAGTGCTGGAGTTCCTCTCTAGGAATATTGCTATTCCAGCTCCTTCCTACCATGCTGAAATCACCCATGGCCCTGCTCACAGTAGTAAACACAACACCCAGTTATGAGAAATCAGCTTTTGTATCTCATCTGTGTCAGAAATTTGGACTTCTGAAGAAGTCTGTTTCAATGAAAAGAAAATATCTTTTATTCTAATGTTGTATCACCGGTGACAATTTTACTGCTCAGCATACTATTGCATACAGACAAAATGCAGTCCATCAGAGAAGAGCAATCACCTCACCTGTTAAGTATCTGCTCTACTGCAGATCTGGCATTGTACAAACTTAAGTTAGTTTGCTTTCCTTCATAGCAAAGTATTTAATCATACAGAAAGCAAAATTTACAGCTTCTTTCTGAGGAAATCTGATAAAGAATTCTCTTAACCTGGATGTAAGGAACTTATTACTTGAAAATGCCCAGGTGCAATTTAGCATTAAAACATAACACTGCACTATATGTGTCATTATAGCTGCAGCGCAATGAACTGCATTTAGATTATTCTACAGTTATTTTCTCAGGATCTTGTGATCATTGCATTCAGCAATCCAAGAGATGAACCAAAAAGGGCAATGGGGAATTTCATGGTATTAAGGATAGTGATGGCTGGGGAGAAGCCTGCTCACTCAGCATCAAGGACTGTGCTGATCCAGACAGAGGCCAGGACCCGTAAGCAGGACCTGCACTGAGCTCTAATTTTAGGAGGATAGCAAAGGTGCCACTGTGCTCTAGCAATTGTACATTAAGCCCCCAGATCCACAGGATGCAACTTGTATAAGAGGCTTGAATTAAAGACCTACTTAACCCATTATTCATAATTACTGATTATTCAGAATAAATAAAATCAACTTTTGTACCTTTTTCCCCATCTTAAAACACCATGTTTTCAACACTGATTTTCACATTGCTGCTTATCTTCATCAGCAGCACTAAGACTAGGGACATACAATGACTTAAACAACTAATGATTATGGTATTTTGGTGTTAACTAGCAGGGTTTGGGTATGACTGGGTTCTGAGTAAGACTAAGATACAAAGAAGACTTTTTATGTGTGTTTGCAGATTATGCTCCCATTCTGTGGAAACATGCCACAGAAATGTATATGGCATTCAAATGTAATTTTTATGTAAAATACTTGATATTGAAGGACAATGGACAGTCAACATTTTCAGCACACTCACTTAGAAACAAGTATGAATCCGTGGTACTGGAACAAAAGGTAATCTGATGGGGAGAATTAAGGATACCAAGTTGCCAGAAAACTGGCTTGGAAGGATAAAGGAATAAAATAAATACCCAGACAGAGAGATGGGCTGGGAAGGTGAAAGAGAGGACACAAACAGCTTTAAGAAAGAATTTTCAAACCCAGTCCCTCTAACTTCAGCTACTGTCATTATATTATGAACATGGGATTCCCCTTGCAGCTCCCTGGCCACCACAACACCGTACAGCAAAACCCTCTGGCACACTATGTGCACATGGATAGCCCAATGCTTCTCCTTCCCCATCTAACATGGCCATTCTTCTATACAACACATGTTTGAAAGATACTGAAAAAGCAATTTTTGGAGACTGGTCCAGCTTTATGAAGAGTTTAGCCCAAAGCCAAAGTGCGTATCGAAAGTCAGATAATGTTCACGATGCATATAAGCAGCCATCCATCAAGACACATGGTGACATGTCATACAGCCAGGAGCTGCTGAGGAATGAAATGGACCAGAAGCAACACTTGTATGACCTTTGCACTCGTAAATTAAAACGGCACAAATAGAGAGCAGCGAGAAGACTTCTTGAGTTACAGCATATTAAAGGCTTACTGACACTGAAGTAATAAGAAATAATGAATATTTAACTTCCAGTTCATATTAAAAAACCTATTAATGTTTTATTTTGTCATCCATAATTAAACAAGAAATTAGGCTCATGATTCGTAATGATATATATGGTGCACTAGCAAAATTGTGGACCTAAACAAAGGCTCTCCTCAGTGAGGGCAGGCAAGAGCAGGCAGCTGAGGTCCACATCAGTCTCTGTTTTGACTCTGACCAGCTTCATTCACAAACCAGTGCTTCTCCTGCACTTGAAATATTTGTGAGAGCAGAATGTGAGTTCAGAAAAGCCTGATGTGGATTACAAATCTCAAATCTGACTTTGTCACTGCAGTCCTTTGCTTTCCCAAATCATGGAAAGCAAAGGACGAGCTTGTACTGGAGAAGAAATTCAGATCCTGGCTCTGATGGACTTTATATGTACTCTTACTGAACCTTTTTGTGTCTAGCCATGATGTACCTTCTTCTTCCACCTTTTGGACACCTTCTCTATTCATACCATAAGTTTCTCAGGATGGGACCTGTGTGCAACAAGTACACAGTGCTCCCTGGATTTCCCATGGGATACAAAGGTCTATTCTAATAGCAATATCATGGCCTGAAAGTACTATTTAAGATTTACTTTAAAAGGAAATCCAGGCTTTTAATTACAAAAAGAATGCTTAAGTCAGCCCTGTACCAGCTTGTAAATGTTACACAGCATTTTAACAGAAGAATTGACAATGCCTGTGATCCTATAAAATGATGAATTAAAGATCACAAAATCCAAGTATTATGAGTAAGTAACCAGGATACTCAATAAGGTGAAATTATTGGAATTAAACATTTTGTAAGAGCTGAGTGGGGAACACTGCCTGCTCCTGTATAGCACAGTGGGCATGCAGCTTCCATGCTCAGCATGCTGTCCACCGCAGATGAAACGACTCCAGGAAACCAGGATATAAGTGGAAGCAACTGCCACTGGGCTTCCTAACACTCACTGCTGCTATATAAAACAGGGAACTAGAGGAACCTGAGACATGCAGAGGAGTTTCAGTCATGGCTCTGGTCTGGAGCTGACTGGCAGGAGTTAAAAGGCATGTGCAATAAAACACAGCTAAAATCCAGAATTTTCCTTTCTGGAAGAATCAGTGACAATGACAAAAGAAACAGAAGTTCTCCAGTAATTCCTTTCTCCTACTTCCCCACGCAGTCTGACAGACATGATAAGGTCACATTGACAGCACCGATACTTGACCCAGTAGAGACTCCCACTTCCGTGGCACAACTCATATCTCTCCACCTCGTCACAGGCTTCACCGAGTTCACCCTGCCAAAGGGAGCAAAAATGCTCAGTATTTCTTAACTCCTTTAGTGCTTTTCCCTTTTCTCCTTCCACCAGGACCCAGGCAGCAAAACTGACACATCACTGGAGAATGATCCTAACTTGCTGCAAATCCAGGTCAAGCCTGGGGAACATGCTCAAATTTCAGATTATAACAATATTACTAACTTGGGTTCAGCCAATAGAGGTTTTAGAGCAGCACACTCCCCTGCTATACTTCAATCATTTATTACATGACAGGACCTAAGAGTGCAGATCTACTTTGCATATACGATTACTTATGAAGAGCATTTAGTAATAAGACCCCCTGGAGAGCACATTATGAAAGATTATGGACTAATTTGACCAAAGACGTCCCTGGAGAATACTGGTGCTTCAGTGCCCAAGACATACATGACTGCTGCTATAGCCAAAGATAAGAGTCAAGGAAGACTAGTGAAACAGTTAAAGCTTTCAGCTTTGGATTGTCTACAGACTAAACTGGTCACTAGTAATTTAATTTACTTGCATCGGCATACTAGTGAGTCAATATTTGCTTTAGCTTATTGCAGAAATAGTTTGAAATATTTCTTCTAAATCTGGTTCAGTTTCATTTCTTAATGCTAAACCACCTTTATTTCATAATATACCAGTAGCCTAATTAATGTTTCATGGTTATTACTTAGGCTCAGACTCACAGTAATAAATTCCAAAAAACAACTTCTACAGGGCTCAGTCAGAATGGTTATGTTCCCTTTTGATATATATAGTGCATGGTGCATCTCTGCTTTGCAACGGATTTACGTCAAGCTGATTTGTTTCTATTATCATACATGGACCTTTATTGTAAATTAAAAAAGAAAAATAAGTGTATTATTGTCTCTCCAAATAGGGTGTTTATTTCCTTTCCATCTTCTCAAGTTTTTCCTCTGTGCTTTATGCCTATAAGGCATAAAGTACAGAGCAATTTTCAAACGCAAAGTTTCTGAATTCATCCTAAAAACCCCATGTCCAATTTGAGAACAAATCACTGGAATGTAAGTATCCATACTTGGTAAATACTGCATGATTGTAATTACGTACCTAAAAATCATAACGTGATAACGTTAACAGATGCTTCCTAACAGATTTTTCTACTGTTCTATACATAGAATACATCTGATCACATCTATACGTGATTGCTCTGTTCAGCCTTAGGCTAGATATTAAAGGCTAATCTTTCAAACTATTACTTCCCGTTATGAGTGTTTCTACTGGGAAAATTAAACTCTTTCTCATTTGAAGATCTTTGTATTCAAGCCATAGAGCTAATAAACATGTCTCTAATTCACTTATTTTCTGGAAATACCAACTCAGATTGCACTGCAACACACATCACCCCTGAATGGTTGGTGACTTCAGGACATTCAGTTGCTAAACTTCAAAGGACTCTTCTACAGCAAGAATCCTCAAACAGCGAAATTTTTACTAGTCCTTTTCCATAGCCTTTCCAACTGCAACTGAGGAAGAAAATTATGGTTGGAAATGTGCCATTCATATTTCCTGCACTCTGATATAGCTGGTAAAACAAAAATGTTTAGATTTGCTTCCAAGTCTAAGGCCAAATAAAATCACCTTTCTTGAGTGCAGGAGCAACCTTCAAACCTCCCTTTTGGGGAAAGACTTGGCCATCAGCACATCCTCTATTTACAGGAATCAACTCTGAAAATTACACTAAGTTTTCCATATTGCCACAGCAAATGGGGGACATCTTTTCCACTAGAACAAACTCAGAGAGCCTGAGAAAGCCAGTGAGGCCTATGCACACCCATGGAGAGCCCAAAACCCTCCGAGAGCATGTGGTGAGGAGCAGCATCACAGCCAGCGTGCCAGCCGCCTCGGCTGCTTCAAGGGCAGAACTCCATTGAGGGGCTTGGGAAACCTGTACCACTGATGATTAACATCCAGCTCTCCTCTAAAGCAGGAGGATCCCTGCTGACTTTACTATCAAAAGATGCAGTATTTTTATTATTATACAGCCATGGGGCAGGTGGAAAAGACGGAGGAAGAAGGAGTTAAAAAATCCCAAACTGATAAATTCCTACATGCCTAAAGAGGATCAACTTCTCTTTAAAAATACCCCGGTTTGGACACATTACGGACAGAGCTCTCATAACTTGGGTGTCAGCTGAGACAACCAAGCTGAATATACAGAGATTACTCACCCAACACGTAATTGCCTTTTCTTCAGCAAGGCAGCCAGCATCTCTGCTGGCATACTGTGGAAAAAATTGAGAAGATCTCACCTAACCGTAGCCTTATCTGCATAGCTACATATTTAATTGACTCTGTGCACAGTTTACAGTGAGGGGATGAGAAGCCTGTGGTTTCACTCACTGCTTTCATCAAATAAGATTTTTTTGCAAACAAGAAAGCCTGTACAAGGATGCCTAAAGCTTGCTTTCTGGAAGCAGTAGTGCAAAAAATCCTCATCACGCCAACACTCCTGGAAAATAAGGTGAATTCTTTTAGAAAAATTAAATTCCTAGTCGCCGAAATTCCCCCCTCGTCTTTGGTGGTGTTTGCTCAGCAATGGGCCAGACCTGGCCATCCACAGATAAATGGAAAAAAAAAAATAAATCATTGATTTAATGGCACAAATATGCCAGTGTGGAACATTCTGAAGATAGTTTTATTTTTTTGCTGAATCTTGTTATCCGAATGGAGAAATGTCAGCAGCGTATTAAGCAGACAGGAAAGCTGGAAGACTCATTAAGCCACATTTAAACTATGACAACATGCAAAATCGAATATTTTCCAGGATCGTTAAAATAAAACTTAATTACAGAATTCAGGTTTATCTGTGTCATCCAATGTCATAATACTTCAAGGTAGATGAAGAGGGGAAAAGGCAAAAAATCACCTACAACTGCATTCAGCATCACAGCAGCATCTGCATTATTCATCACGAGTTGTGCAATGACAGATCCAAAATAATTAGTATTACTCATGTTAAGTTATGCAATTCCCCCACCTGAAAGAGGAGCCATAAAGAAATGCAAACTAATTATAAGCTGGTCACACGCTCTGCTGCTGATGCACAGCCACCTCAGATTGACATTGCTACGATGCCATCCTTGTGCCTGCGTTGGCTGGAAAGCTATAGTAGACCAAACTCCAGCTTTGAGTAAGGAGGAAGACCAAAATTTCTCAATACCATATAGTGGCACAAAATGCAACTATCAAAACAGAAAAGTAAATGAATTAAAGATTCAGGTGTGTCCCTCACAGCTTAGTCAAGCTTCTTAGTCTTCTGACTAAGAAATCAATCCTCAAAATCACAGCATCTACCTTAGAATAAGACAATTCACCACCATAAATGTCTCTATTCCTTCTGAAGACAACCAATGCATATCCATTACCCACTAGCTAATGTATACATGCAACACAGCAGAATGAGCAGCACTGGACATGTGGGAGTCCTGCATCACACCAGGATAGACAAAAACTCTCACTAAGCCCCTAGATCACCCAACGTCATTCCACACTGCCATGTTCCAACCCCAGAGGAAGAACCTGCCATAACCCTGTCTGTTCACCAAGGCTGAGAGGAGGAGATAGAGGAAGAAATCCAATACAGGTTTGGAAGGTTTATCCAGCAGGCAAATAGGGAAAGGCTCAAGATGGGTCTGCGAGAGCTGAATGGTGAAGTTTACAAGAGATAGAAATTCATGTTAAGAGCTAAGAAAAAGTATATCTATCCTGAGGATTTGGTTGCTTTCACTCCACCTTACAAAGTATAATTCTTTTTCCTGCTTATTTTCCTTCAGCTGTCATAAACATGAAAATTTACTCATATCTTATCAGCAAGACAGGTATCTGTTTCATCTTGAGATACAAGCCCTGAAGCATTATTGACTGTGTTTTCCTGGAGAAAGAATTTACCTGAGGCAAAATTGCTCTGCGTGTACTTTGTAAAGGAAAATACTGGTTTACCACTGCAAAACACATGCCTGTAAAACGTACACAGACATGCTCCACATCACAACCTGGATTTCAGGGTGGAGACAGGCTAGAATACAAAACACATGGACAAAGACAACATAATCAATGCCTAAAATTAAAGCAGAATCTGTGATTGGTAAATAGAATATTCCCCTTCTTTCCCAAACTCAGGACAAATAAGGCCATTATACAAACTTTGTAAAATAAACCACAACTTTCATTCTACTCAATCACACCTAACAACAGATACGAAGAAAACTTACATTATCTTCCATAGTGAAGTGAGAACTTTATTTGCACAGAACATGCTAGAGAAGAAGAGAGTTGATCCAAATTTGTTGGGATTTAGATGATAGTGTGTCAACCTGACATCCAATTTTGACATTTATGAGAAAATAACAGTTCTTTTTCCTTTACAGGGCCATTTCTCTGCTCCCCCCAGTTTCAACCACTGTTAAGCAATAGATTACTTTCTCTCTTCATCCTTCTTTCCTTCTCCTCTCAACATGTCCTACATATACTTCTTAACATAAGTTTTTCCAGTTATAGGAATAAAACGTGTATTTTATTTAAGTTCCTTTATTCTGAGCTTTCATGACAACAACTGAGGACAGAGTCCCCTTAAGTGGGGTATCTTCTACAAGCTCCTCTGTCTGAAAAGATAATTGACATTTACTTACTGTCTATATAGAGCCAAAGGTAGAGTAACCACTAAGGTAACATGAAAGTTAGCAAGAGATTCACATTGACTTCAGCAGAGTTTGGATCCTTCCTCCATAAGGAATTGTAAGAGGCAACAGCACTGTTTTGTTGAATCCTCAAAATCTAGAAGTACATACAACTGGATTCTTCCTGTCTCACTTTTCTCTCAAGGTTCAAATAAGAAAAATGACTGATTGAACACAGGAAGCAAAAATGTATCCGTGCACTCAGAGAAATCTGGTAAAGGTTCCTCAAATACAGATCAGACACCATGAGAAATAACTACAAAAGACACTGCCTTGATGCACAGCTCTATTTATTGCAAAGACAGAAAGAAGCTGCTTCCACTCAAAAGGAGGCAAAAAGAGGCTGTCAGATAAGACCTGGCACACACAACAGCAGCTAAACATGGAGCTCATTAAGTATGAGCACCTGCACATTCCTTGTGGCTTTACCTACTCATGCCAGCTGAGACTGTTCAAGATTGAAAATGGCTGTGATAGAATACTCTAACAATCTGATCAATGCTTAAGAACATTAATCTGCTTTTCAGCAGGTAAAGTTAGTGTTTTCTGAAAGATACATTTCTACAGAGAACTGGAATTTAGGTTCTTCAAAACTCTGAATCAGAACTATATTTTGTGAAGAAAATCTGGAGTATTTGGTGAGCTGGCAAATTTCAAAATCTTGTATGACCAAGAAGACAGAAATGTTCCAAAGAATTGTTCAAGTAAAGGTTGTTTTGTACATGTTTTAACAAGCAAAACACAACAGTTACTAGAGAGTAAGCGCAGATGTCTCAGCTTTGCATTAGCTTGCTATTTGTCACTTCAACTCTGCCCCATTGGCACGTTGAGCTATGAAGGGATGTCAGATATAGCTGTGCCCTAGGAGCTCACTGCTTGCAGGGGACAGCAGTGAGAAATTAAGAAAGCAGGTTTTATTGAGAGAGAGAAGAAAAAAAGACAAACAAAAAAACCCCAAACAAACAAAAAAGCAAACCAAAATCCACACAAAACATCTGGGCTAAGACAGCAATTCAGAAATACTGACTTAACAGAAAAAAATCCTGATCTTACACCAACATGTGCAGTAAACAAGGCTCTGTGGGACAAAACAGTGACGAGACCAAAGGAACATGGAGAGACAGACATGGATACGAAATACCACCTACAGTCTGCACACGCCACAGACATTTCACCATGGTGGTCCAATACCCCTGCGATGCCCAAGCCCTGCTCACACCCCATAAACAGCACGTTGGGACAAGACAACAGTATCTCACATGTGTTCCTTTCTGGTGACCCCAATCATTACCCAGCGATTTGACACCCAAAACCTGCTTTAGATCAGCTCTTGATCAAAGAAATTCCAAACCTTCTTAGGGGTAGCTTCGTTGCTCCTCCTGCTCTCCTTGCTGCTTGGGATGGCTGTAGGTGTCTCCCTTAGTCCCCTGTCCTTCTTCTGGCTTGATGTCACCTGCCTTTCCTCCCACCTCACCGGCACCTCAGCAATGGACTGCAGCACAGGCTCTGCAACACAGAGGAGCTCCTACAAGAAATCATGACCATTCCAGAGAATTTAACCTGAAATGCTCTGCAGATGCAATGAATGGCCATTTAAGCAGTGAGTCATCTTTTCTCTGATCCTTTTAAGGAACTAGGCTGGCCCTTTTTCAAGGCATATTTCTTAATACTTAGTTTTGCAATTTGCAGGGTGATGCATCCCAGAGACGGAAATATGGATCATATGGAGGCAGAACCACATTTGTCAAGGGCAAAGCATTTAGCACTGTATTTTCCTATATGTGGTACTTGCAGAGCCTGATCTTAAAATATCTGGTTTGGTCCTTCTGCCTTTTATTCAATGAACATTTCTTTTAAAAGAAGTCAGCTGAACTTGGCCAAGAAAGATGCAAAATTCTATCTTCCATTACAGCTGAGCAAATTATATTTTAAGTATTTTTAAAATGCATTCCCAAACTCAGCTCATTTCTGTCTTTGACCATTGCAACAATATCTCAAGCTTTTCGAGTGCTTTTATTTTTCACAGTTACTAGCTTTCTATCACCTACATCTGCACTCACTTTCCAGAGGCTTTCTGTTAAGATCAGCTTCAAACTGGGACAGTTAACGTATCCATAAATTTTATACAGCCAAACTACCGAAATATAGTGCGTAAGTAGCTAAAACTACTCAAGTGTGACCACTTCCAACAAATATGTACTAGGCTATGAGGGCCTCTAACAGAATTTCTCTTAGATCAATATAAAAGGACCTTTTACATGTGCATTTTTCTACACTGAATGTATCCAGGCTGCAAATCCATATCACAGATACAACCAAATTTCTTTCAGGGATATCTCAGGATTCACCAGAAGACCCTCTACCAATTCCTGTGACATTTCCTTTTTTTAATTAGATTTTCAATCAGGAAATTATTTTTGATTATTCCAGATTCTCTGGCGGACGTCAGCACACACCTGCCTTTGATACGTCAACAAACTGCTGTGTCTCTGCCGCTGACTGCCGAGATAATGCCTGGAAGTATTTTTAGCCCTCTTTTCAAATAGGCAATGGGCTGCAGATGCGTGAAAGTGGCAGACTTAAAGACAGACACTGACTCAGAGAAGTCTGACAATTCATCTAAACCCAAGGATTTTATCACAGGAAATGGAAAGAAAAGAGATTTGGTCTCATGTCTTCCTCTAAAACAAGTAAATGATGTTATTCAGTGCATCCAGATCACTAATTTGAACAACTCAGAAGGGAACTGAATGACCACCTACATAGAAACAGTCAAAAAATAACAATTCATAATAATTTCTTAAGCTATATCCTTATGTTACAATTACTTCTCAATGAAACAAGGCATGATGATTAGTCCTGGAAGTCTGAAGAGATAAATACCAATATAATATTCCTATATATACACACAGTAGTGGTGCAGGGATTAAGATCTCATTAGTCCATGAGGAGCAGGATGCTATCCCTGTGCTTTGGATGTCAGAGCTCACTACCTGCTACTACAGAATACAGAAGTTACTCTTTTTATATACAAATATACATTTATGATCTTTAAAGGATACTTAACACACATCAAGAAGATGAATTAATGGCATTAAGTAGATATTTTATGACTGAAAATCTCTATTCTTTTCAGGTTTACCAATCTACAGCAAAACCCCCTCTTACTCTTTCACGCACACCCCCAAAAAAACCCCAAATAAATTTGGTTCCTCTAGCATTTCATTTAAAATATTATTCTCTACTTCTTACTATTTTCACAGAAATATGCTCCTTTTTTTGATATATTTCTCAGCAAGTGATGGCACAACATTCATTAGCTGCCTTGTGGTACAATCATCCTCCCACCACCAGTATCTGGACCATGGCCGTTGACTCTTGTGGGATCCAGTGCAGCACTCTTACATCAGACACAACATGAAATGACACATCACTTATTTTGCCAGTATGAGGATGATTTTGAACAGCAAATGAAGTGAAGAGAAACTGAAGCTTCAGTTAGTCCTAATACCAAGCAACCTTATTTTACTCATTTTTAATACAACAAGAAGTAAAACTAAAGTTTCAGGTCTGGACATTGCCAGCAAACCACATGGAGTACAGAGGCTACAGCTCACGATGGGAACTTCAAAAAGTATGTCAAAAACATTAGCAGTCCAGAGGAAGACAATTGACTGTGTTTGTATTCAAGCCCATTTGCTAAAGAAAGCATTTAATAATGAGTGGCATCAAGAGCTGGTCCCAGTTTTTTTCTAGCTGCAAAGCAAGCAACAAGCAAAAAGTTTTGCAAGTGCTTTGTTAATATCCCTGTTTCAGTGCTTCCACTGTCAATGCCTTGACAGCACTAAAATACTGAAATCTTTGATAAAGCCACTGCTTCCCAAAATTCTGTTTTAAAAACTAAAAACGCCTTGAAAACGACATTTGTTCAGTGGATGCCAGGCTGGGCTTTCAGAGTTTTACTGAAAAGTGCTCAACTCTCCAAACTCCCCCCAGCAGCCCCAGCTCCCCCCAAGGAAGGGATGCTGCCCCCCATCAGTAGGGTCTGCCTTCAGCCTCACCCACCAGCCCTAGGGAGAGGAACACCCTAGGGACATGGGGGGGGGACCCTGAGTACATTCCTTCCTGGGAATTCATCCACCACACTGCATATAAAACTCAAGCATAAGCCCTTCCGAAAGAAATTAAAATCCTGTGTAACGAGCAGTGCTTTGGCAAAACCTGTGCATCTTTATTTGGGGATAAAAGTTATAATCTTGAAATAGATTAATTTGATGAGAATTTTTTCTCTTGGCAAAGGAAAAACAAAAGGCTATTTTCTGGGACAGCTTGTTGAGGAAATGAGGCTTTTTACACTGTGCAGCCTCTCCCATGCATCCAAACCCCTCAATTGCTGGTGAACAGGGAAGGTTCAAAGGAAAGAAAGTCAAACTAGTGCCTCCACCGAGAAAAAGGGCATTGTAAATTCTGTTTGAGAGCAGCTGACTGGCAACTCTCAATATATTTACTGGCAAGCCAGTCAGCCTGTACATAACATGGGCTGTGAGTAACCTAGTATTATCTCCTGCCTGCTGGGGAAAACAGAAAAAGCACAGGCACTGCCCCATGCTGAGCAATTGGGAATGCAAGTCAGTAGGAAACCAAGTCAGGCTTTTAGGTTCACAGGTTACAAAATACCTTGTTGTGTGAGAAAGGCTTGATTTTTAATTACCTGGAGAGAATTACTTTCCCTGTTATTTTGTGCTGTATGGGTATTATTAACTTTTTACATAAATCTGAATTGTAGGAATGGAGACTAAAGTTGGTTAATGAAAACAACCACCCTGTAGAGACACAGCAGTTCAAGAAGACCTTTTGCAGCATTAATCTGCATGATTTCACGATACTGGCTTTGAAAGAATTAAGAAAAATAAGTATTTCTCTAATGTAGGCATGAAGCATCCTTCAAAAAGTCTATCCCTTCCCCAAAACTACTTTGCCCAGAACCAGTGCACAGCAACAAAGACTTACTCAAATTTGAAATGAAATCATTAACCAGAAAGCACTCAGTGGAAAGGCACTTGCCCAGTATAAGAGGTTTCATAGCCATCATGTCTGTAGCCTGACATTTGTTCATTAATTTTCAAATGAGGGATTATGAGCATAGACAGTGTCCCTTTGTCTTCCAGCGTGGATATAACGCTGAGTCCCTTATTAGTGGGTGTCCTCCCCACCCCTTGCTGAGAGACAGAACTTCTCGTATGACGACAGAAACCACGCGGTGACCTCCAGACAACACAAGCTGCTGGGTAACCAGCTAACGAAAAACATGTATTTCACAGCAGCCTCTTCCAAGTTCTCAGTACATGCAAAATCTGCTGTATAGCACCCCTGAGCCCTCACACCTCAGGCCTTTCCAACAGCCCTTCTTCTACATTTATCAAAGCTCCAGCCCTCCTCAGATGCAGAAATCTACTGAGCATCTGTCAGGTGTCAGCGTGCTATGCAGCAGACTATAGAAAAGCAACCCTTTGGAAAAAGCATGCCTATTAAATCTGGAAGAATGATAACAGTATCCAAGTTCTTGAATTTAATGAGGCAACATCACTTAGGGCTGACTCGTACTAAAGGTATATACGGAAATAATTCCCTTGTAATGAACTCATGCGGCAACTGGCTTTGCCCTTTCTGCGTACTAATGATAATAAATTCCATCCAAATTATTTCAGGCACTGAATAGCTGGTATAATGTACTTACCCTTAGCCCTGCATGCAAGGACAAAACAGCAACTGCACTAAAGGGGAGAAGGTGCATTAGGCCACTTACTTAGTAATCATTCTTTTTCCTCTTCTGTCAGATTCAACATCAGCGATTTTTTCTGGCAGGATATAAAATGCTAAGCTTGGCAGGGAAGTGTTTAGACACAAATGACTCTTTTCAAAGGTAGTAGTGAGGAAATATGCAAAGCAAGGTATCTCCAAGAGATAACTGCCTGCTTGGTAATCCTACTTCTACATAGCCAAGAAGATGGTACAGCCAAATAATCAGATTACTAAACACAGACTGTCAGTACAATTGAACAACCACCTATCTTACAGATACACAGGAATAACTTCTTCCTCAATAATCTTTAACCTAGCATGACAGGATGGGTTTTGAGGAAATATGTCAATAGTATAACAGCATTTAAAGAAAATCCTCAAATAATTTGTCACATCTCTGTCAAGCCAGATTCAGCCATGCAAGTCATTCTGTAATGACACATGAGCTTTCAGAAATCGGAGTTGCAATGACTTTCAAGGCCTAAATTTCTAGCACATGGTTGATTTGGTTTGCCAGGGTATAATTTTTAAGTCTCCTCAGCATATACGGGTGGTATGGAAAACAAGAATCCATATGGGCACATACCATGCATCCATAATGAGTGATAAAATGACTGAGGAGAAAGTAGCAGTCCTTTCAGACAAACATTAACTTCTGCAAACATTTTCCTGTTACTACCCCAGGCACTTGTCATACATGGGAGACACAAGCACTTTGCACAGCATATGTGGTTTGGGAAGAGGAATGAAGGGCTGGTATTAATGAGAGCTGGCACATTGACATGGCTCGGGCTGACAAGGAGGGAATCTGTGAACACCGCCTCTGTCGATGCATCGCTGGATGGATGCCGTGTGTTTTGTTTGTTCTTTTCTGGAAAAATGTCAGTTCAGTTAATCCAATCAAGGATGGATCACGGTGTCAGAATCAGTTTTCAGACTGCCAGAAAACAACGCAATTCCTCAGCACTTAAAGACTGAATTACTGTTGCCTCAAGATAAAGTATTGGTAATATTCATAACTTGGTTCACAAATCGTATCTCTTTATGCAATCACTTTGTTTTTCAAAATCTTCCTAGTTACCACAAATTACACTCAGAGAAAACCGTTATTTTAATTTTTAGTCTGATCACCTTCAAAGTTTTTATTAATTTTATATTTTACCTTATAAGAAAAAATTCAGCATAGATTTATGTGTACTTTTTTTTCCTCTCTTCTTCTTCAACTGACTCTTTTGGTTTTGCCCCATTGACTTCATCAGTCCCTGCACATTAGGAGTGAGATTTATGTGAACCGGCCTCAGGACTTTTCCAAAATAAATGCCAGTGGTAAATTAATTCTTTAATCCTCTTTATGCCACAGGATGCAAAATTGTACACATTACATTTGCTTATCTACATTTGCTATTAATTGTCACATTTTTAATCATTTTCCATTCTCTAGCATTTACTTACACTATTCTGTCAAAGAATGAATTTAGAAAAAGAATTCAATAGCTCAGTCACTTTAAGAAAATTAATTTATCTTCATTTAATGGAGGGTACAGTGTTGTTTTTTGTTTTATAATTTCTATTATTCAAAAGAACAGAACTGCAGGCACCCTGTTATCAAATCTGCCTCAGAAATACCTAGCTGGAAAGTGACAATGCAGAAAAAGGGAGTATTCTTCATAGTAGAATAAAATACATTAATGTTCCAGTCTATGGGAGCTGGACTTGGAAAGAGAATAAACTACTAAAACATTATAAAAAATTGGCTGTACTTTTTCAAGATAATCTTATATATCTTAAAATGCACAGTTTATCACACCTTTTTAATATATTATATATTTACCATGTATTTATTATTCCAATACTCTCTATTATTCTGTGTTACAGTGGACATCAAAGGACAGCACTATATTACACACTGTCCTAATCCGTAACTAACATGCCACCAATGCATTAATGTATTGCACCCATATTTATATATAGTGTTGTGGTAAAGCCTTAAGATTGTAAACATTTTTTCCTACATGTAAAAAAAGAAAAAACCTCACAAAACAAACCATGCATTTTAAGAGCTCATTTTCATAACAGTTTTTGGTAACCTTTCAAAGGTTGGTCTTAATCTAGTTTTATCTCATCGAACCAGAGTGTTGGAAAGGATTTCAAGAAGTCATCTAGTCTGTTGGCAGACTTAACCATAGCTCTGTCATTCCTGGATGTATCTACCAAGGGACTGCTCCTTCCCAGCAGCTGGAGCCTCAGCAGCAGCCTCAGGCAAGGCTTGCTGGCTTGGTCACTGGCTACTGCCTTTCCAATGCCCATCCTCATTCATTCATGCCACAGTTTTGGCCTCACTCCCTATCCACAATGGGAATTGCCTTTTATTTGCCTTTTCTACATCTGAGGACTTCTTCCTACACACACACACACTTTTCTCTTCTTTTTAAAAAGTGAACTGTCTCACAGAGTTTTGTTTGCTAGGGTATATTCTTCTCATTCGTATCATCTAAAATGGTTCTGTGTTTTCCCAAGGTGAAAATTAGCAAAAATATACTGGTTTCTTGTGCATATATTACAAATCCTTAAGCTCTTGTCCTGGAAGTGCTTTGTCTCCTGTCCCCTCCAAATTCAGCACAGGATGCCACCTGCTTCAAGGACATGCCCTTTGCCATCGTCATGAAGAACCATCAGAGTGTTATTGAGCTAAAATCTCAGTACACACCAATTTAGGAGACATTTCATAGCTTAACCCTCCCCATCCCTCAAACCTCCATGTTTGCTCAGCCTGCCAAAGAAGCAACTCCTCCTCATCCATCTCAGTCCCACCATTGTTAGGCCAGAAATGCTCTGCCTCAAAGTGACTAACCATGACCTAAGTAAGGTTGCTGGAGGGGACACTGCCGCAGCGCTCCTGCCTGAGCAAGGATCAGACACCAGTGCTGCATAAAAGTGTTGAAAATACACCCAGGAAAGAAATGCAACAGAGGAACATAACCACAGCCATGATGCACTTACAGAAGCAATATTAATGCTGTATGGTTTACATGGTTTTGGTGACTAATGCAAAAATACCTATCTTCAAGTTCAACTAATGAAGACTAATTAAGCAATAAGAAATACTTCATATACATCTTAATGAGTTTTTCTAACCCTTGATTAGTTAAATTAACTATCATTAATAAAAAAAAATAAAGATGGCCCATTACTAAAGAACCTTTTACTTTTGATGACAAGATTCACTCTTCCTGCCTCACCTGCAAAATGGGATTTAAAAGACAAAGGGAAGCATTAGCCCATTACCTATTTAAAGAAAAGAAAAATCACACTCTACATATAAAAGGTTAGCATATTCAATGCCCTTTTTTTCTCTTATGTCTTCACAAAAAGATGTTTTACAGTGACCAGACTCTCAATATAACTCATTTCAACTAGGAGTTTGGAACACAAGCTAAGCAGAGAGCTGAAGACTGCACAGATAAGATAGAGCAGAGCGAGTCATTAAGGATTAATTTATTTTTAAATACTTCAGGAATCAACAGAAGTTCTCTTTAAACTATTACTGATTACTTTTTAGTACTCTCAGGGAATGGCCGAGGTCTCAAAGGGTAAGAGATGGTCAAACAGCACAGCTATTTTTAGAAATGGGAAAAAGGAAGACTATACAGTCTAGATTCAGTATGCTGAAAGACCCAGGAACAATTGATTACACAATGAAATTATAAGCACCCAGAGGAATATAAAGTGAGAAGAAACTGCAAAATGTATTTGTGAAGAACTAATCATGTCAACCCAATCTTTTTCAACCCAGTCTTTATTTTTTTCCCTTAATCACGATAATTACCCTATCATAAGAAGGAATTAGATGTGGTACATTTTGAATAGACAAACATATTCCTCTATCACAGTAAGGCAGATCTACCAACTCATTTTAGATCAATAATAAACATACTCAAAGAACAGCTTTCAACTATCCACTTCCAACTTGAGGGAACCCACCAGTGTATCTCCACAGGTGCTTGCACTTGGTCCCATATTTACATGGGTGACCTGTGTTGCACAAAGTGTAGAGGATCTGCAAGCACTTTGCAAGACAGCACTAGCATACTAAATTATCCTAGCATGTTAGAAAAAACCCATCTTAAATCATGAAGATAATTTAATAAAAAGGTAATGCAAAGTCCTACCTGTTTTGGAAATAATAAAGTGCAAACTTTAAAACATGCTTTATTGGGCAGGCAGTAATACAGAGAGAAGAGAGAGGTTAGGAAGGATAAAACCTAAACATGAGTCAGCAACGTGAGTCTGCTGCCAGAGACAAGTGGTGTTTGGGGAATTATGAACAGATGCTAACCACAGGACACAGGAGGTAATTATTCACATGAGATTTAGAAAACATGACCTAGAAAGAAAGATATTCATTCACTCTATTCAGAGAGAGGGCCAAAGAGTAGATATAGCAACATTATTCCAATACAGAACAGGTTTTACGTTAGAAAACTACAATCAGTTGTACTATATGAGCATGAGTAGTGACTGCCTTAATTCACAGAAAGGAAAATTAAGCAGAGATATTATGAAAAGCTTTCTAAGCTATATAGATAGTTCATCTAGACCCTTCGCTGCAAGCTTCTAAAAAGCCCTTGACACAAAAATCTCTCCTGGAGGCAGACTATGCAGTGCGGTCCAGAGGGCTGAACTGGATGACCCTTTAAGATCCTGTCCTACATTTGCATGCTAACATTTCTAGCGTCAAAAAACAATTCACAACATCTTACAGAATCACTACCTCCTGTGGAAAAAAATAGGGTAAAAATTCATGTAATTTGACACAACTGACTACTGTGCCCAGTACAGCATCAGCTTCATATTATCTTTCTTTTAAAATTCATGTTACGTATTTCCAAGTCAGATCAAATATGTACAAATACTTGAGGGTTTACAATGAATCTGTCCACAAAAGGTGCCTCTTTATCCCAGTGCTGCCAGTTTTCAATTTTACTGAGAAACAAAATAAAATAAAACCTAGATAGAAAAAGCTACCGTTACACTTTTGTTTAACACTCCTGTATGTGTTTTTCCTTAACATGGTCTACTCTATATTATCTTTACAGAAAAGGGTGTCATATAATATACTTCCTTCATTGTGATGGTTTGCATTACACATTCTTACTCATTTTCCCTAGTTTATTATGCATTTGGTAGTCCCATACAGTATTTTGCAGGAAAGCTTATTTCAGCATCAAAGCAGAATTTTATATTTCAATTTACTGGAGTAATACACAAGGTTTGCTGATGCTGAATTTATTTTAACACTGTATTTTTATGTGATTTTATTAACTCATTTATATAAACCTCGGTTATAGTCTACTTCCAATCTAATTTCTCTGTGTCTACAAGTATACAGGAATATAGCAGATATATTTGAAATAATAGGAGTAACAAAAGTCGTATTATGCACAATTATAGCTAGTAGCACCCAAAATCAGACATTGTTAATAGTAAATGACAATATTATATAAAAGAAATACCATCTGAAAACTGATTTTACACGGCATATTAAAGACTTGATGGCTCAGGAGATGGGTAATAGAATAAAAAGCCTTTCATCTCAAGGTCATCAATTCAAATACAAGTCAGACTGATAGCAACTGAGAGCCATTTGAAGAGAGCTCTAATGAACCTAGTCTCATTACTAAAGATTTAAGAATAGCCTTAGAATTTTGACCTTTCTCCTGCCTCTGACAGCAGTCAATACAGAAATCTTATAGAGCATGGAGGAGCACATCCAGTTTGGCAGCTAGAGTTGTATTTCCCTTGTACACTACCAGCCCCAGGCTATGCTATTTTAGCAGCTTCCTAGCAGGTACCTGTTTGTTTTGTTCCAAAGTTCAACATCCTCAGTGCTGCTGTGTCTTTTATTGCTCGGAGGGTTGCAAAACAGAACTGAGTTTTCAGCTTCCTTAGTGACCGCATCATGTGATGCACAAGCAATACTCTGGCCATATGTCTGAACCATAACAATTTGGTACATTAATGTGTTACCTTTATTTGATATCTTACTATTTTTTTTCTATATATCAAATAATGTACCAACCTAGACCAATACACTGGGAAAGAGAAGAATCCCCATGCAAACTAGAGCAACTGTTCAGCCAGCCTCACGTTAGCCAGCAAATAAAGTAAACGACATATTGCATGACTTGACAAGCAAACTCAAAATCTTCTCAAATAAAATCCTTGCTATAATTTCCTTTTTTCCAATACAATGCCTTCATAATTTAGTGTTAATCCGACAGTATTAATGTGATGCAAAGCACTGATAAGAAACCCCTTGACGTTGTCCTTTTGCTTGTTTTTTTTATGCTGAATAACATTATTTCGTTTTTAAGAAAACAGAGATGAATTTTCAATGATTCTCCAAAAAAGCATCTCAGAAGGAATTCTGCTTTCATATCTTTCATAGGCAAAGCTTAGTACTTCCACATGCAAACTAACATCTACAAATACCCGTTTGCAGGTATAAATGAGGACACACAGAAGAATTAGTGTGACATACAGCAAAAGGACAAGTGCTCCCCATAATCTCTGTTTGGAACCCATAGATTTGTTCTTGAACTGAGGCACCAAACAACCTCCTCAGGTCCCTTCCAGCCTCAATTATTTCAAGATCCTAAAAATTAACCACCTCACAACTCATGTAAACTTCACCTGTAGTAGTATCTGGGTTAGGAGAACCATTTGGGTTTTCCAAAGTGACTAATAGATTCATTGTAAAGGTACCTAGGCCCCTAAAGATGCAGTTTACAACCACCATGATGTCTGATAATCAATTCCCTTCAGGCAATTTTTTCCCAGCATACCACAAGTGCCTAACAACCTTTATAAAACCAGCCCTTACCCAGGGAAGACAGCAGAAATCCTCAAATTCTCACTTTTCTGCTTCAGCTAAAGATATGCCTCAGCACCTACACTTCCACTTCTAAAACCCTGTATTTCAGAGCTGAACTTCATAATTTATCCCTAAATCCTGGTAATCTCCTTATATTTATAACCCACAACTCAGTAGAATTTTCAGATACAATGTTATTTCAAGTTATCTAACATTTAGTACCTAAGTAGGCACTTCTGGAACATTCCAGAACATTCCTTCTCCCAGTTAAGCCCTTTCAGAAGCAGATGGGAAGATGCCCAACCTAGCTGTGATTGGACCATGTAACCTCCCATGGAGCGTGGGAATGGCGCTGTCACACCACTTAGCAGCAGCCTGGTGATAGTCCCTCTGCAGTTTCATCAGAGATAATTTGCTGGGGTTATATACAAATCTGAGTTTCACCCAAATGCTTTGACATTATGAAAGCTTTTCATGTGAAGGAGACTCTGTACGTGTTTGAATCCCCATCAGCCCAAGAGGTGCATGCCCTTTTTGTCCCTGTACAGCCAGCAGCATTAGAGAGCTAACCTGATTTTCCCTTGCAAGGGGTCAGGATTTAAACAACTCCGATTATCTGAGGTTAAAACTAAAGATCACTTTGTTTCAGCAAAGAGCTACCCTCTGGCTTGCAACCCCAAATGGTCGTACTTACTTCTTGTCTGTCCAGAAGACTAACTGTCAAAAGTACAGAAATATGGCTTTAAGTGGATTTTAGAGTGTGGAAAAAACCCAAATCCATCAGTTAAGGTCATTAGTTCATGTGACACACCTCACTGAAGTCAATTTTCAAGGATAAGCATGTGACAATCTGACTGGAGGAATTCTCCTTTAATGCATTATTAATTCATTTATTATTACAGTTATTATAATCTTTATGCAGGGCACTGAAGCTCAATTTGTTCTATATCAGCTAATGTTTTTAATGAGCCCTTTCTTCTCCTCAGGATGGGAGCTTTCTTAACCAGTTATCTGGCTTTTAAGCGAGTAGAAAATGACATGATGGTGTACCCTCTTCATAAATTCAGCTTCACATATCATGCCCTGAATTTTAAATGAAAACAAATTAGTACTAACTTTCACATTGCCAAATATCTTTTAAAAGGCAATAGACTAACGAACTCTAAATACAGGAACTTTATCACACAGTTAAATGCAATGAAATCTTAATTACAATTCCTCTCTCTGACAAAGAGGATAAATACATTTAAACAAAGAGATCCTGGGTAAATGCAGTTATTTGTAGGAGAGCCACTGGAGTACATATTAAGTCAAGTCTGAAACCCCATCTGAATGGCTTTCGGTTCATTCTCTGGTCACGCAGGGCAGAGAGGTCGCAAGGCTGATCCCTGCTCTGAGAAACTGGTTCAGTTGGAGAGGAAACAGCATATTAACGAGAAAAGTGGGTGTACTTGAAGTTGTGAACCAAAGGGAAGAAAATAGCACGTTTCCAAACATATACATTGCTGACACACCAAGAGCCAAGTATCCAGCTGGTTATAAAGGCTGCATCACTTTGTGACATCTCTTGCTAAGGGAGAAGGTCAGGGTATTTAAAAGACACACAGACATGGAATTTAGGGACATGGTTTAGTAATCAATTTGTTATTGTTAGTTTTATCGTTGGGTTTAATGATCTTAAGGGTCTTTTCCAATCTAAAGGATTCTATGATTCTACATAGAAATCTGCTCAAGTCTACACTCAGAATGTCATGCCTACATTTCCCATATTTCTCTCTTGAAATGGAATAGTTCCGCCCATGGGATGCTCTCATAGAGAATATAGAAGAAGGGGTTTTTGGGGGGAAAAATAAACAACAAACAAACAAAACAAAAGAGAAAAAAAAGATAAAATTTATACACTTTTTTGAGTGTGTAAGAAGAAACAAGACAGATTGTCCCACAAGAAATGAAGATTAAATCTTTATTCTCTTTGCTGATGCATACCTAAAAAATAGCCAGCCTTCACACAGTGACCTTTCCAGACAGCTGGTCTTGAAAAAGGGAAAGTTTATAAGCTAACTTGCAAACTGACAAGCGAACTTTTCAGTTCAAAGCTGCTCCCACAAAGATGTAAATCAAAATATAACCAGATTTTATAGAGATCTACATTCACACAGCATCTGAATCCCACTGTCTGATTAGTCAGGGTTTACCAGAAATCAGTAAATTATTTTCTACTTCAAACAATCACTGGCTGAAAGGAAAAAAAACAGTGGGTATAAAAAAAAAAAAAAAAAGAATAAAAACATTACTAAAAAAAATTAAAGCAATATTCAGACATTTTATGAATAACTTTGTCATTGTGCATTTTACAGGCTACAAAATTATGCAAAATGAAGTTCAACAGCAGATACATAAGAGTGATGTACTCAGCCCTGCTCTGTGCTGTAGTCAGGGGCAGGGAGCAGAATGCAGAAAATCCTAATAAACTGTATCATAAAAGAAAGTTGTGGTGTAAATAATTCTCTTTATTCACGAAGTTTTAGCCTTAAAGCTCTGATTAATAAAAGTTAATGGGAAATGCATACTTAAATTCCACATATTGGTAGCACAGACTCCCTTTTCATCAGCCACAGACAAGAAACAGAACACAAAATTATAAGAGATTTCTTTAATTATAAGATTACAAAAAATAAAAAAAAAAAAAGGGATAGAAATCCCTTGCCAGTGTGATTATTTCTTCCAAGCAATTCTCACTACAGGAAAGGTCCACAGGCACTAGAATTCCCTGGATTCCCTGGTAACAAACTATATTAGAGAAGCCCAAGACATAAATAACTCCATGGCTCAAAGACCTTTTTTCACTGATGAACAGTTGTTGGCCATGTCACCATTAAGGCCCTGCTCTTCCGCTGTTTCTCTTTAACAGTCTCCAGGGTTACTTTAAGGAAAGGCAAGGTCTATCCACCACTTTGGATCCAGACCTCAAGTGTTTGTGGTAATTCACTGCTCCATGGCCACTGTCACCAGCTGCTGGGAAGCAGAGTGGAAGACTTGCTTTGAAATAATCAGAATAGACTAATAACAACACCTTTTCCTACAGGTTGAAGGACCAAACAGATCCAAGTTGGGTTTTGGTTTTAGTTTTTTGTTTGGGTTTTTCTAATGTAAAATCACAAGCTCCTTACCAATCAGATGCTACAACAGGATAAAACTTAGCTTAGGGCTCAGCTACACATATGATAATGAATGATTGTTTCTAGAACTTGTAAAAAGGGAAGACAAACAGGTTCCATTTGACATTAGAGAGCTTTCAGATTTTGAAAACATGCCTGCTTACTTCAATTAACTAACATCACATGGAATTATTCCAGAAAATACATACATACATACACAAATAAATATACACACGTGTTTATGCTTTTATAGAAAGCATATTCAAGACAGAAATGGTATCAAATGGGTCTAAAATGTTTATGATTACTTTAACTGTTATGATTCAGAAATAAAGGTAAATAAAATTTACATCCAAATCACAAATACATATAGAAAAAAAATGGCATTTCTAACCAGTACACGCAGTTCTTTCTTCATCAACACATGGTTAATGTGCAGTTTAACATCTGAATCATTCTCCCCACTTTACTGCATCTAGAGAGAAAGACAAACGCGTGATTTGAGTAATAGTATGTCGTACATTGAATTTATCTAAACATAGCATCTTTATCTGTACAATTCCTTTGTTTTCTTTTCCTTTTCTGTATCACTGAGTTTATGTCAGATCTCATTCTCTTTGCCCTCCATTTAGCTGGAAAAGGACAGGTTTTTCTGTATTTGAATAACAGAAGCAACATACCCCATGGAATAGAAAAAATGGGCTGAAGTAAGATCTGATTCTTATTCTAAATCTGGCTTGCGACCTTGGAACGAGTCACTTCTCTGCACCTCTATTTCCCCTCTCTTTCTTTGCCTTTCTTGTCTACTTGGATTACAAGCTTTCTAAAGCCTGTAAAGTGTTTATATAGTACCAAACAGATAAGATTCATACTTCATTGCAATTGCTAGATAACACAAAATCAGAAATAACACATCTTATCAATCATCACTTACATTACTGCTTTTATAGTTCACTAATATGTAACCTGATTTCAAAATGGTTTTTGATAGATATTTTTGTTTAAAATTTAAAAAGAAAAATAAAATTACAAGGAAGGAAAAATATATTCAAGAGGAAACAGATCCCATAACTGTTTTTTTCCAGTAACATTCCTTCACTTTAAACACATTGTTCAAGAGTTTCATTTCCATATATACATATGGATCTCTCATATACATGGACATGGTACACCTCTGCCATTGAACTAGCACCTCCTGGTTGAGCCATGTTGCACCATCAGCTCCAGCCTCTGTTCAGCATCCTGCTCTGTACCCACAGGATGCTCTACTATGTGCTGAGAGCAGCCAAGGCAACAGGAAGATTTTGGAGCTTTAAGACCACTTTTCTTCCTCTCCCAGAAGTACACATACACAGTGTAAATGCCAGGCCATATCCCTGTGCCACCAAGGAGAAAAAAAGCGCACAAGTGAAAATTTTGCTTTTCCTCCTTTGCGGGTCACCTTTAAAAGCGATTTTCTTTCCAAACTCTGGATGAATGACAAGATATTCAGTGAGACATCTTAAGGGAAAAGAAGTGATAAAGAGAAATCCAGCTAACCTATTTTCTTTCTTGTCACTACTTGATAATCTCTTTATCTGGTCTCATTTCACCAGTTGCAGACAGACTTATTTCCCTATGGACAGACCAAATTCTTCTTCCAAAGTGCACACGTGCACATGCACCTCCTTTCCCACAGCATTTCAACGTAATATTGAAATCTCTGCTAGTTTGGTCTATACATAACCAAATTCAGCATACAGAGATGTACAGGTAATAGATGTACATGCTTATTGCCACACACATCTCTAGTCTTTCACAGTGTTCCTATGGTTATGGACACACACAGAGCATTTATACAAACCTTCCCATCAAAAGCAGTACACAATTTCACTAAACCACAATTCACTAGCACATATATTTTAAAGTTCAGCCCCTTCATCAATAAATTATGGGTTCTGATGTGAACAGAAAACATTTTCTAAAGCTCTACAGTGATTTAAGAACCTCAATTCTGTTTTCAGCTGCACCTTAATCCTTCTTGACTTCTATTGAGGCTCTAGCTTAGAAATGTTTGCTCTCCTGCTGGCAAGACACTCAGCCTTTTATACTGTCTTTACCTTCAGAAAGCAATGTAACTTCAGTTTGTAATGCCAAATGAAAATTGCCTGATCTACAGCTTTTGCCAGCTGGGTATAACCCAACAAAGCTGTGGCACCCTGGTCCAAGGATTGCAAGACATGCCTCAGCTAACCCAGTCCCAGTCCCACACACGGTCACCAGGGCTTGCAAAGAGGAGTAGAAAATCTCTATGCCCTGAATCAGTGTAAAACAGAGGCTATTTTCAGGATTCCAGTTTATCACAGGACTAGATTTAGACAGTTCAAGACCAGAGACGCTGCTATTACATCATGTCCAGACTTCCTGCTGTTACATTTCCCACATTTATCTCTAAGTCAATTCACTTGTAATCGATTAAAACATCTAATTCCAAATAAACAACAAAAAAAATCCACTTTTTATTTAGAGACATGAAAAAAAGAGGAAATTCAACATTATTTTAATCAGAGATTATAAAAGAAGGAATTATGATTTGTATGTCTCCCTCTCCTATTTTCTAATCTAGCTCAGAAATCACAACAGAGAACAGTAACTCAAATGCTTTATAGCTGAAGTCTTTTTAATCAGCTGTCTCCTATCTTTACCGGCTGTTTGTCTGCTTTTCCCGTTTATGCTGTGCATCTTGGACTTATCGATCTAGTAAGCTTTAAATTACAGCTATCCATGAAAGAAAAAAAAAAAAAGAAAAAGAAAAAGCAGAGGCAAACCGTAACAGGAAAGTACAGACCCGATAAAGGATTTCTGAAGGGCTTCTTACTTTTGCTAGAAGAAAATCTTAATAGCATTTCCTGGAGAGAAGGTCTGTGGGTCTGAAGTTATCAGTGTACTGTGCAGGCAGAGGAAGAGTAAATAAAGCTCATGGATTGAAGAAAAGGATTTATGTCAAAAATAGTTCCAGTGAAAAGTATGGGAAAATTTGGGGGAAAAAAAAAACACCGAAAGATACAGCATTAGTAACCTACTCTATATCACTGGGTGTTTTTATTGGGTTGATTATAGCCAGCCAATTTATAGCAGGTATAGTTGTTTCAGATGTAATAGAGACAATAAGAATTCATCACTCCCCAAACCCTCTAAATTCTTTAACATTAAAAAGACAGAATGGGAGAAGAGCTGATTCCAGTGCTCAAGCGAGACTCCTGCAGCTTCAACTCAAAGACTGCTAAGGGCTATCACTTAAGCTTTCACCACTGAGCTATCAGGACTGTCCTACAGAAGGAACTAAGTTGACCATAAATCTCCACAATCCTCCTCCACCTCAAATCCAATATTCCATGCAGTTATACCGCAATTCTCCTGGGAGGGTGATGTCAGCTACTGGCAACATGCATCACCTGGTGTAGGTGATACATTCATTTTGCCCAAGTCTTTCCTGTGCCATGTGAGTCTATGCCCCAGGTGTTCCCATCCAGGGTGATGCTGTCAGTAGGAAACACTGTCATTCTTCCCATGTAACAGCTATGCAACAGGCACAGATGACTTGCTTCCCTGGCTCAGATAAATGTCTCTCTGTCCAATACAAGCTACTTACATTTAAAAGTCAGCCACAAGGCTTGTTTCACAGAGATGACCTGTGACACTCTGGGCTATGTGTTGTTACCACCGCTATTCACAGAAGTACTCACATGGCCATTTCTAGGCTGCAGAAAATACACATCTGCAAAAAAGGTCTAAAAGATTGCACCTAGAACTACTAGCTTTTCCTAGCGCTGGAAAAGAAAGAATTACTGAAACAACATAAGTCTGAATGAGGAAACCTGTCTCCCAGTTTATACTGAAAACGTAACCTGCTGTTTGTTTTTTCATGCCCTGAATACTACAAGGGAACAATCTGCCACCTTACAAACTGGATTTATGATGACTGACCTAGAGACCTTGTGGCCTGAATCTAAGTTATTATGTGTTCTGGTCTTGTAAATCTGTTAGGATTTTTAAAGATGATAAATAAAAGAGTAATCTTTCCTCTGTGGGTATGGGCAAAGTGTTTGCCTGTCTGGATTCCCAGTACTGTTTCCGCTTCCTTCTTCACAATGGCATTTATTGTTATGACATTCTGCAAGTACCGTCACTTTAGTCTTTCAATCTTCCAAAAGGTTATAGGGAGCTGACAGATGTCTAAGTGAGGGAATGCAGTTCACACTTTTATTCACCCAGCTGGTCACTCAGGGAATTTGACACTATATTTCAGCTAAGTTACACATGGCGTGAAGGGGAGAAGCATCAGGGCACAAAAATGGCTTTAAGACATCTCTGATCCCTGTGTCAAGCTACCCGGGGGCTGCTTGTTCTCTGAGCAGAACTGTGAGCAAGTTCTGCAGCCAGGCTAAGGGCTGCCTCTGGCCATGCCACAGATGGCACGGTTGGCTTCCTGGGCTGCTCCATCTACTGACTGCAGAGGAAGAACAGAATGGAGTAGGGACAAGTGGTCCCTGCTGCAATGTGACCTTCAAATTTCATCCATCTATTTCTCCCTAAAAGATACATGAATCGATCAAATACAAGGCTCTGAGTCAGGCTCAGATAACGTTCTGAAAACGAGAAGTTAAATATTTAAACATTACTTGAACTGTGCCTGCTGCAGATCCTCACAATGCTGAGGAAAGTAATTAACAGGCTTGGCCCAAAGGACTTGACAAACAGAATGGTGCCAGAAAAAGGGAGTGCTGGCCACGCTGAAGCTCTGATGCTGCTCTGGCCATTCTCTTCAGCAAAGCCTTTCTGAAGGCTGAGACCCAACTCTGCCTTGCAGTGCAGACCATGAAGGTTTATATTATTGCAGAGTGCACCATGTGACATGTGGGTAGCAAAGGGATGAATGAACCCAATATCCCAGCAGCCAGGCCTGGGCAGCATTCCCATCAGCTCCAGCACCAGTGTGAATGAGGAATAAACTTCACTCGTGCATATTAATAGCAGAAGGATATTTTGAGGAGGAAGTTTTGTCAAACAATAAAAATGATGTATTAACAAGCTTGGAAAATAGCAAAGGGTAAAATGGATAAACTGTAGTCATAGCAAAAGGTTGCCGTCCTTATGGATCCCACATAAATGTAAATGTGCTAAAGGGAGTATTTGCAATGGCATCTTCAGACTAATACTAAGTATGCTGAGGGAAAAAAAACCAGCTTTTAATTATTAAAGAAAAAAACCAAAACAAAACGACATTTTTACATGTAATTTCACCCATGTGCATTGTGAATACAACTTAACAAAGATGCAGGGTGGCTGAGAAAAGTCAGTACAACAGTTTTTCTACTGCTTAAATATTATGATTATTTTCTTTTTAGCAACAGTGCGAAAACACTAATTTTACAGGAATAAAACTAGGTTGTTCAGTTTAGTAGACATGCTTTGCCAATATTTCAGTTTTCCCTCAGGAAAAAATAAAAAATGTGGTTTGGGTCAGTCTCACATATAAAATAAGGTGATTCATATTTACTGTAAGTACAATGTTACAAGTTGCTCAAGTATCTGTTTATTTATTACTGAAAGTACTATCAGAATATGAGAAGAGCCTTGAAATACTAATCATAGCCATCTAAGAGCATCCCATGATGTTGGCCAACAATTTCTGTGATTTACTGTACCAACAAAAGAAGGTAGCCATGAACATGTTTTTGTAAATCAAGTACATTGGGCCAGATTCTGGTCCACAACTACTCAGACGTAAGAAATGTTACGGTTCTTTCCTGGTATGTAATTCAGGTCTCTAGTGAATTTGGCAATATATATGGATGGCATTAAAAGCTGCCATAACTGTTACCAGAAGAAAATCACCTTGTCTCTAACATACATACAAAGGCTAATGCACACACATGCACACAGACAGAGTCTCGCTCAGGCTTGTCACTAGCCAGGCACAGCACAGGTATTTTTTGCCTAAAGAAAATGTCAAGGTCTGTGGCAAAAGCACTCAGGTCTCTTGTACAGCACTGCCACAAGATCACAGTAGGTAAGTGTTCAGCAGCTAAGCCTCATGCCATGACACACACGCATGCATTGAGTTCGAATTTACAGTGAACACCAGGTGTTACTGGCCCTTAAGGGAAATCGTGACTGGTAGAGAATCACCTCTGTCAATATTTCCCTCCTGGGTCAATAAATCCTGATAGTCAATAAAAGTCACCAAGCAAAACTGACACCTCCACAGGAGCCTATGAGTACCTTGGGGTAAAATTTGGCACACTTAGTATCTGCTTATTAGTTAGAATGATTTTGCATTTAATGTCCCTAAGGTATAGAGCACACTTTCACTTGATTTCAATAACCTTCTAGCACACAGCACAACTGCATTACAGCCTCTCCCTGAGCTCTTCAACACAGAGCGTGTGTAAACCAAATGGCACATGGGCTGAGAAAAGGATGTCTCATGTACAAGTAAGGCAGCATCCTGACTACCTATATGCCAGATAAAATATATCCACCATTTTTCACAGGAGCCACGCATTCCTATTGCAATACTGAGGTTTCAGGAAAGATTCCAGCCAGAAAACTTAGTTTCTTTTTTCTTAGTTCTGTTTTCCAAACACAAATTAGATTTCAACTGTTCACACCCATGTGCCAAAACACAAAAGTCGTTCTCAGATACCTTGGAACAAATCTTCTACCATATAAATCAGCACAATTATTTTGAAGTTATTTTTATTTACACCACCTGACAAAATATTTCCCTAATGTTTCCTGGTTAAAAATCTATGCAGGGAGTATGCAAATTTAGCTGAAGATGCTTTTTTCATTCTACAACACAAAAGTCAATCATACACAAACTGCCATGACACATGAACTCAGAAAGACCAGAAGGACCTAACCCATGACACCAAGTGCAAATAATGGAGAAAGGATTTTGAAACTATTTTGTAAATAATCAATTTTGCTGCTGCCCTTTTCACAACAGATTTAGAGTATATGTTTAAAGAAGGAATATATTTTTCCTGTTGTAAAGGCTGTTCACTGTTAATCTGTCATTTTCAGGGATTTTTTTTTTTCCTGGAAATGCCTTTTAAATGCATTTCCAAAATGTCCCAACACGGAAATTGAAAACTTAACCTCATAATATGCAATTCTACATTCAGATTGCTAATGATCATACAAACTAATAAGTAACTTATTTGGCATCTAAAGTGATAAGTAAAACCATGAAACAAGCAAACATAAAAGATTTCTAAACCCAACTGGCAAATTATTTATGGACTAAAACTTTCTCTAGAGATTGACTTCTAAAACTTCATGACTTTCAAACAGAAGGAAAAAATTAAGTCAATAGACTGAAGTTGTTCATTATATCTCATTTGTTCAATTCTAATCTTGATTTGGTCATCAGCTCTCCACTTGCTTGTTAAGATTGGTCAATCCAAGCAAACAAAGTGATATTTGTGCACATAACAATACTGAACCCTTATATAGCACTTTTCATCATCAAATCTCAAAGCACTTGCTTCTCAAAGCAAAGAAGGAGATCTTTGTTATCCACAATTCAGATAGGAAAATTACAGCATTAGGATAATTGCAGAGCCAGAAATAACACTTCCTAGTCCCTGGCTAATGACCTACGTAACAGCACAGGGTATTTTATTAACACAAAAGGTCAAGATGAGTGATTTCGGTACCACAACTTTTGAACTGCTGAAAGCCCAGAGAGAAAAGTGTAACCGAAAAAATACATCAATTCAGTGAGTGCTTTACACTGGCACTTAAAAGTTGAAGTATGCTATTAATTCCTTCTTTCATTAGATATGCAAAAAGACTTTATTCCAACAATTCCCCATAAAGAAAGGTTATTAAGCGTATGTTCATATGGTACCCCAAATGTTTACACTCCAATAGGGTTTCAAAGTGTTTTTTTGTCTAACAGAAAAAATACATTTCTGCTGGAAAAGGCACTGTATAGGAACAAAAACTGTTAAAATGTATGTTCAGAAACCAGAACTTTCATCAGAAGAGACAAATCAATCAGAATTATTTTTCAAGAATTTCATGTGTGGAGCCATGCTGTGAAACAGATGATGGGTTCATTGAAAGCTAATGTTTATGGGTCAGAAGCAGGGAGAACAACAAGGAGGACGTTGCTGTGGGTGTTTAATAGCCACCATGCAACCAAGGACTGCTGTGGATGTTTGCTGCCCTCCAGTCAAGAACTAGAAGTGGATAAAGCTTTATTCAGCCTTCAGAATCAAAGGCCCTGATCATCCTGGAGGACTATAAGCACCTTGATATCTGCTAAGCTGGCAACTGGTGGTGCACAAGCAACTGTGATTTCATGAGCACATCAAAGATAATACTGACACTGAACTTCAGGGGAGCAGTTTGGCTTGCTGAGGAAACTAGCAGGTGTAATGCCATGGATGACTACCCTGGAGTGCAGAAGGGTATGGGGGAGCTCCTTGGTCTTCAAGGAAAACCTCCTCAAAACACAAGAACAATGCACCCTGATGAGTGGGAAGTGAAGCAAACGTGGCAGAAGGCTGACTTGGCTGTACATGGAATCCCTGACTGAGCTCAAACACAAAAAGAAGTTGAACAGAAGGCAGAAGTGGGAATGGGCTTCCTACTTCCAGACCCAAGAGGACTACAGAAAACTTGCCCAGACTGTAGCAACAAAATAAGGAAAGCCAAAACCCAGGTGGAGTTGAAACGGCTCAAGGGATGATATGGCCAATAAGAAAGGTTCATCCATAGGCACACCTGAAGCAAAAGACCAAGATAAAATGCTGATCACTCCTGAGTATGTCAATAAAACTACTGACAAAGGATACAGAGGAAGGATGCGGCATTCGATTACATTTTTTGCCTCAGTCTTTACTGTCAAGGCCTATTCTCAGGCTGCCCTGGTCCATGTTGCTAATGTCTTTGTCTGGGACAGGGAAGTCCTATCTACAGTAAAGGACTGCTTAATCAAACTGGACCTACGCCAGTCTATGAATATGCAGGAAACAAGCTGACATCATTCTGAGCCACTGCTCGTGTCTGAAATATTGCAGCAATTTGTAGATCCTTCTGATGGCTGCAAAAGGCAACTGTCACAACCATCCTCAAGAAGAGCAAGAAGGAACAAATAACACCAACATCCAAATGCCTGGTGACCCACACCTCAGTCTCAGAGAAGATTATGGGACAAATCTCCCTGAAGACAATCTGTTTAACTGTGTAATCTCTTCATTAACAACTTAGATAATGAGAGGGAATGTACACGCAGCAACTTACCAAATGACACCGGAGCTGGGGATCAGCTGACATGCTAGAGAGTGGGACTGCTGTTCACTGTCATCTCAACAGGCTGGAGAAGTGGGCTGACAGACAGCTTACAGCATTCAGCCAAAGCAGATGTGAAGCTCTGCAAATGAAAACCCACACTGCAGAAAGCAGATCTGCAGAAGACAGCCTGGGGTTTGAACAGGAGTGGGCAGCGACAGTGACGAACACCAAGCACACACTGGGTTGTATTCGCAGGACCACAGCCAGCAGGTCAAGAAAGGCAATTATTCCTTTCCATTCAGCACTTGTGAGACTGCATCTGGAACAGAGTGTCCAGTTTTGCTTTCCTGTTACAAAACAGACACTGACAAACTGGAAAAAATTCAGCAGAGAAGACCAAGATGATGAGGGGCTGCAGCACAGCACTTAACGAGACGAGGCTGGGAGAACTGTGTTTCTCTAGCCTGAATGGCTAATTACCATTTTCAACTGGACAAGGCTCTGAGCAACCTGATCTAACTTCAAAGTCATAACTATATTTAGCAGGAGGTTGGACCCGATGACCTGCAAAGGTCCCTTCCAACTTCAATTATGCTGCAATTTTAATGGTTTCTCCTTCACTTGATTTACCATAGGGCATTCACTTGCATAGTATCATTTGGAAATAATTATTCTTTGTGCAACATTTTCAAATGCAATAAAAAATTGTATACATATCTGAGAAGTATCCAACTGCAGGTGAAAAACATCATGGCCTAAAAGCCAGCCAGCCAGAGCCAATTAAGCACAATCAACCTCCCATGACAGCAAAAACCCTAATTGAACTTCTACCCTCTGTGCAAGATGGGGATTTTTGCCTTCTCCATAGAAGCCCGAAATGAGGGGTTCACTGCTCTGTGTCTCTGTAAATCAAGATCATTATCAAAACAGGAGATGCCTGCATTGATTAAAATAATGGTATTCCATCCACTAAGAATACTTCCCTTGCAAAGAGATGACCTCAGATGTTTAGTCACAGACACCCATTTTTACCCTCCTGGCAGAATTAAACTTCAAGAGCAGTGGTTCATTAGTGTAATATGAGAAAAACTAAGACATGTTCACAAAGACTGCTAGGGTCCAACAAAACCTGAGCTTGGTTTTAAAAAAAGAAGAGGAAAGCTAAAAATGTACATTGACTGAAATACATAAACTTACAATGAAAATCAATTGGTATTTATAAATACTGAATAATTCACTTATTACTACTATTCATTCTCACTACTGTTCATTTTGCAACAAAAAATATGGTGAGTGACTGACAGCTTTTAAAATATTTTTAGGTCTGAAGAACCAAAATAGCTGAATCAGATGTGCAATTCTGAATTTAAAAACTGCCAGTAGCAATCTAATCTCTCAATTCCTTTTTTTTTTTAATTTAAGTTCAAATCTCCCCAATCTTTCAGTTAATTTGAGTAATAATTTTGCTTTCCTTCTCTTTTTTTTGGGGGGGGGGGG
>NW_009925798.1:302-20403 GCF_000696875.1 Nestor notabilis | reverse complement strand
GTTGTGGTGGGGGGGGGGGGGTGTGGAGGGGGAAATCATGTTTCACTCCTCTTCAGCTTTACTAAGCTGTGAGAATCTCTATCTCAGAAAGAGCACAACATTTTCCCCTAATTAGTCCATAAAAATGCTAATTTTTCTAATGAATCAGATTGAAATATCACAGGAGCAGGTAATAGCACAAATTCAGAGTTTGCTTATGGGGTAGGCTTTCAGATTCATTTTGCTAATCACTACCACAGTACTGGGCAACTTAAAAAGCCAATACTATAATGAGGATGAATGGGAAAAACATGCTTATCTTAATTTTTGTACAAAATAAAGACAGTTACATGCATATGCATTCATTTATATATGTGAAGAAAACCAGACCCACAGCTCCTCAGCTGCAGCAAGCCCTTCTATTGCCCATTACAAGCAGAGATCCTCTGCCTGTTTACTCGAGCTGTGCATGTGACCATAAATCTTTATTCTGTCCAATTTCACTGTTACTATAATCCATTTCTGAAACTGATAAAATAGTACTTTCTTTTTTCATGAACCAATAGCTAATAATGTCACCAGTTTGAACTGTACAAGTGAGAGACTGAAATCATTGTCTGTCTGCCCCACAGCATCTTTTTTTTTTTCCCCCTGCACTTACACTTTTGCTCCTGCCTTCTGTGCTGGCACATACTAAGGCACTTGTATCCAAGCTGTGGATCTAGGAAGGAGTGGTCTTTTTTCAAGGCAAAAAATCTAGTAGAATCAATGAGCTCTTAGAGAAAATCTCTTAGGGCTTGACCTTCAGGGTGGCCTTTTACTCTTTAAACGCAATGTAAAACAGTGATTCTGCCAGTCAATCCTTAGTAAAAGATTTAAAGAAAGGGACTGTTGCCTGTTGGTAGCACCAGAAATCTAAGCAGGAATTAAGCAGCTTGAAAAAGCCTTTAAATTCAACTTATCATTCTCTCAGAGCTCTCCATATATTCTTTATGGCCCTGTGTTCCCTTACCCCTTTGATCATTTTATATTGAAGTAGTCTCTTGTTTAATACGTAGCTAAGATGACTGAGTGATAACATCAAAACAGAAGGGAACATAAAGAACATGAAAGAATATGAAGTCAATAGCTTTGCCAACCACAATACATAAACAGGCCTAGTTAAAAGCCACGGCTTTACAGTGCTGTCTTTATGCTCTCACAAAGCTGCATGCAGTGTTAAGACCAACTACAAACTGAAACTAATGATTAAAACTACATCGGGTTTTCTTTCTTCTGCTTTACTTGTTGTTCACTTTGCTTAAAGAGTATACCTCTGCAAAGCCAGCATCTAATCTTTGTGCTTCATCCCGGAAGCTCACCACACCAGCTGGTCTAACCATCTTTCTGTTAGAATCAGGGTTTCCAAAAAGGAGTTTCCTTGACGCATGGAAGCTGCATCCATAAAACAAGGACATGTACAGCTTGTACCATCACCCTTTCGACAGAGCTCCAAACATGCTCTAACTGGTTCCAGAGGTATTTTTGATGAGAAGCAAAAAGCGAGAAGAAGTTTCATTGAAATCTCTCTCATGGTCTTTTAAGAGCATTAACCCAATTCAACAAAAAAAGAAACCAAGCCTAGTTACACAAGACTTTGTCTTCTTGATCCCTAGCATCTTTCTGTTTTACTGTTTACATAAAGCTACGTGGTATATTTTAAAGGCCAGACAGATGGAAAAGTGGATGTCTACTGTCTAGAACTCATCTCACACTTGGTTTTCATACCATATTTCTTGGCTGCCTACACTCATGCTAATCTGCTAAAATCACTTTACCCACTTGGAAGGCTACATATCACTTGTACTCGGTTCTATTATTCATCAGACAACCACGATGGCAGCTCCATGACTGACTGCTAATTAGCCTTTCCCACTGGATGTCAGAGTCAGTTGCATTTTCAGCAGCAATTTATTCTTCCTTCCATGGAGTCATGAGGTGGAAGCTGAGGCATATTGAAGTCAGTTACAAAAGCCCCATTGACTTCAGTTGTGTTGGGAATTCATCTTTTAATGGAAAGAGACCTGCTTAAGTGTTATTTAGTATATGATGTCAACACCTTAAGATAACAACTGACATGAGAATAACATGCACATTCCCAGTGGTGCCAGGATAGGACACAGCACTCAAAGGCTCTGCATGCCGTCAAACCCTTGTCACAGAACCAGACAGGATGGTGACACATTCACATTTCAGGTTTCTCCTGAACAGCCTCATGTCTCATCAAGCCCAGTACACACAACTTGGTCTTATAATACCTTGGAACAGCAGTACTTTGCCAGTGTAATGGAGGCATCTCATTTGCTCGGTGGGCTGGATCCATACCACAGCCTGTAGGCTTGCTTTCTCATATCTAGTATCTAACAGGGAGATACAATCCCTGTCTACAAAAGCAGACTGGAATAGCTACTGCATTATAAACTCAGTATACACCGCACCTTAACTTCAACAGAAGCAAGGGCTAAAAAGACAATGAATGAGAAGGCAAAGGAATCTCACACTTCACTGGCTTCCTTCCTATTTCCCCCTCCTAGACATGCCAGATGGCAGCATTGTCCAAAATGCTCACTACCTGCAATAATAGTCATAGTTTCCACCTAGAGAATGTTTCATGTATTAAATGAGAAATGAAAGATAAAATCCAAGTGTTGACAAACACACACTTTCTGAACTACAACAGGCTTTGATGACAGTTTTGCTGGTTCATTCCACCAAATAAGCTCTCCCAGATAAGCTACCTTGACTTATCCTTTCTCTCAGCTACTGTCTTACTCATCTCCATTTCTTAAATTAACCAGTGTTTCACATTTGCATCCTTTCACTCATAACTGGAGGACTCTCTTTGCCTGAACTCCCAAATGAGATGATGGGGACCTGCTCATCTTCTTATATTGCTTGCAGAATCAGTGCAGAAAGCTCTTTAGCTACTCATATAACTCCTCCAGTTTACAGTAGTTGAGAACATAGTCACCAATTCCTTCAGCCTCTGTGCTGATCACAAGTGAATAGCCACAGTTTTAGCAGAGATGTTCGAATTTTGCAATGATCTTTGCAGAGCAAAGCAATTCCTCAGGGTAAAAATACCAGCACGCTGATGGATCACAGCCATGTCCAAAGGCAAAGAACCAGCAGAATCCCATCTTTTCCCCTCCTGCAGAAGCCTGAGCAGGTAAGGGAAGGAGAGTCATCTCCCGAGGGCAGCAGCGATGACAAGTCAAGCTGAAAGGCAGTTTTTAGCAGTTGGTGGAGACCAGCAGTTGCTTTAGCAGCCGTCTTGCCCAAAGCAAGCTGAAGAATATTCTGCATATCTCCATCTTTCTCATGCAGCTGAACAACACAGGTAGTAACAGAAGTCTTCTGACAGTGTGCCAATTATATTTCAAGAACTCCACTCTGAAAAGGAAACCTCCAAATGCATTTAAAATCATGTTCAAACCAAATTCCCAGCACAGCCTGTAAGATTTTATTCAACTGCATTTTTCTATGCTCCTGTATCAATTGACTGCAACTTGCTGCTCCTTTGTTCTGTGTGAGGCTCATCTTCTCTTTGCTATTCCTGTACCACACAAACGAGCAAGCTCACATCTGAGTAAAGGAGAAATCCACTCTCCTCCTTCAGGATTGGTCTCTGGAGCATCTAAACCACAGAAGCCTTTTACAATCTGGATATGTTTTTGTGATGCATCCTTTTACTCCTGTTGTTTAAAAACACTTTATGCAAAAGCATATTGCTTAAATTAACAGCAATTGTTATGTATGGAAGAACAAAGAAGGCATAGAAGTAAAACACAATTCCTATGTAATATGTGCTATCACAAAGTGGTACAGGTAAAGATGGATTGTAAAGCTAGACAGATCTTAAAATATGAAGCAGAATCCACAAGAGCAGCACATCAGAGTGAAAATAAATAAACAAATTTAAAAAAAAATTAAAATCTCAGTGTGCACAGGTCTGGTTGCTTGCAAAATTAGACAATTAATTCTGTGTAAACTAACCTATCAGGAAACCACACTGTGGGGATTCAGATAGCTGTTATTGCAGTACACTATATTAAGAAAAGAACGCTTTAATGAGATCCCCAGAGAATCTCCATAGACTTGGATCTTCCTCTTAAAAAGACCATTTTTACCCCATTTAACTGCCAGTATGTTGCATCTCTGCTACATGTATGAATAAAATAAATAAATAAATAATAATAAAAAAAGCTATTAGCACAATTATCAGTACCAACAAGCATTGTGTTTTTCAGGATCAAAAAAAAAGGACGTTATGCCACTTTCAATACGTAAGAACCATCAGAAATAACATCTATATATTAAACCCCACTGAAGTTAAAACCACTTACAGCCAGAATAGCAGCAGCACAAAGAAAGCTTCAACAAAGGACAGTATAGAAAAACATAATAATATTATTAAAAAAAGTAAATAAAAAAAAAAAAAAATCACATAGTGCTTACCAGAACAATCTGCAATCTGGCTTTTCTTAATATTTTATTTTTCTATAAGTGAAGACCTAGTGGAGAGCTTGCCAAATACAATAAATGCCCCAGTTTAACATTTGATTTCTCAAATAAGGACTGGGGAAAACCACCTTCAGTATCAAATTCAAAATGGCTGTATTTCAAACTGATTGCTTGTTATAAAGTAACAGCTGTAAAACAGCAAGGCAGAATATTTTGCTCAGAAACTTAGTAGCAAGGTTAGAAAATGTTCTTCTATTTGCAGATTCTCTGTAAAAACATTTATGTCTTAAATCTGAGGAATCAATATCCTTAGGTTTCAAAAAGCTTTTCCAGTGAAGCCTGTGGATTTTTCTCATCTTAGCTGTTTAACAGAAATGGTTTTGATAAGTGATGCCTTAAAGGGGAAAAATTTTATTAATTGCACTCAACATGAAGTGCAACTAAATAAACATGTCAACAAAGAAACCCTTACACACATTCAAGCCACCCTGCAAATTTAGATGAATTAATGCATTTCTTATTCAACTGTGTTATTAGACCATATGTAAGTACCAACTCTCTATATCACTAGTGTAACAGACTGGGCATTACAAATGTAATGGACCAGGCTGTGATACCACTGTTGATCTGCAATACTATCATCCTTCAGCAAGTCTGTAGGTTAAAGAGTTAATGGGTTAAGGAGTTCTGAGGAATACTCAGAGCTTAAGCAGCTGATGAATGCAAAACAAGATACTAGTATATGATGAATTGTTATCGTGCCGCTGTCATTTTACCTGGGCCAGCTTATGTGACGCCCTCTGCCATCATGGAAATGGACTTCTACCTGGACCATCTGAGACACACCAAAAGCAAAGCTGGAAGAAGCTAGCCTGCAGGAGATCACCTATGGACAGCTACTGCTGAAGTCAGCTCTCCACAGGGAAGTAGATTCCAACATGTTTTAAGCACCCCTAACTGATTTTACAGTGCTAGAAAAAGAGTTCAAATCTAATCTTTGAGCCCTAATATTTACACAGGTAAACATTTGTTTATCTGTCAGCTGTATAATCTCATGGCCTCTGTAGAGCCTGGGAGAGCCTCTTAAAGTAGCTTGCTCCAGTTTTGACTAGTTGACTGCATAGCCGACCTTATAAATATTCTTAACATTTGGACCCAATGGACCAAGTATTTTGTTGAGCAGACTAATTGGTTCACAACCCCTGCTAAGTATCAGCCATATCATCCCTGACTGCCATAGGCTACTATCATCATTAGCCAAGTGACAATCTCCTAGAGAATTTTGGCTCTTTAATCTCCATTCTCCCCGAGGACATCAGACTTATTATGGGTTAAAGCTATCAGAGTTTGCTCTCATTCCTTTCCTGTGCTGTATTCTCAGCACAGAAGGAAAAACCTTATGAACACGTCGATACAAAGGTAGCTCATGTTCACATCTCCCTAAAAGGATCATAAGATGTTATGGACCTTGGGGCTAGTGCAGCCAAGGCAGAGGGGTGGATCCTGCCTGCATAAAAATTTCCTCTATTGTACTGATTTCCAAGAGAAGTGTAAATTAGCAGATCCCAGTAGAAGTCACACTTTGATGAAAGCAGTTCTTGATAAGCATCGTTCCTTTCACTGACACTGTGCTAACACCAAAACACCATGGTTGGGGTTGTGCCAGAGACTGCAGAAACATCCCAAGTCACAAGTACGACTGCCCTGAGACCCAGCAATGGTGAGGTGAGAAGAACTAGAGGAAGAAGCAGAGAAAGAGATGAAAAACATGTCAAAAGATAGAACAAAAGGTGAAAAAGAGAATAAAGGTGGGAAGAATGAAAGGCAAACTGTAAAGACATAATATCCTTGGAAACCAAGAACCCACACAAAATGTACCAGCTTGAAACAGTGCAAATCTGAGCTTCATTGTGGCTGTGCCATAAATCTGGAGATTTAGGCAAAAAAAGCAGTGGGGGTTCTCTTTGTTCTGTTTCATTAGGAAGAAAAAGTTGCGCTCTTAAACTCAGGAAAAACTTTAATATGTTGGAGATTTGGTGTATTAAGGTCTCTTACTTCAAAAGACACACAGATACCAATAGCTCACGGGATGATATTTAGAACTATAGATGTTCCCTCCATAAATTTTCCTGAAATAGTTTTAAAACCAAGCAAACAAAAAACCAAAACAAACAAAACACCACAACTAAGAAGGGATTCTTTTCCCCATCACACCTCTCCCCATTCAAGAGAAAATCAATCATCTTAGTACAGACAGAAAGCCCTTTGCAGCCCTCTGGCAGACTTTGGCAGGAAGCATACTCTGGATTGGCTGCTTTCAGACCAAACTGTTTGCCCGCTTAAATATCTTCTGCTCACTGATGCTAGAGATTCACGTGGCAATTTAAACCAGTAGGGTAAATGAGATTTTAAACCACCAGCCACCATCCCAGCTTACCTGGAGGGAGCAGGGGAAAAACCCCAGCTCTGTGGTATTGGCCTTTATGTAGCTTACAGAGCAAAATGGTTATTAAAGGAACGAGGTCAAAGCAGCTCATTCATGGACACTGTCTCTCTTGTGTTCAAATTTTTAACAAGGCAATAAACTATGGGTTTCAGTACCAGAGCTATACCAAGCATCCTCCCACCACAGCAAGTGATCAGCATGCACAACACTTTTTTCCTTTGAGTCACGCTGAGAAATCTCTGCAATTTGTAGCTTTGGAAAGCCTCCACATTCACATTTAATTTGAAATGATATCCTCCCTGTCAAAACATGCCTGGGGGCAAGTCACTTATGAAAAAACAAAAATCTGAATCTTCTTGTCTGCTCTGAGTCACAACATCTGCCACAGTGAGTGTCTGCAGCCAAACACAGGAAGATGTTCTGCAGAGAAGAGCACCCAAATAAAAGCAATAGCCCAAAATAGAAGGAATCTGAATCACTTCTCCATAGCTGTGGTAAGACCTAACTGTTAAATATTAGGAACCAAAAAATTTTATAAGTATACGAGCTTTCCAGCGCTTCTCATGTGCCTGCACAAGCCAAGGATCTGAATTAAATTCATATATATTTATAAATAGAAGGTATATGTGCACTTGTATGTGCGTACACAAATATATTGTAGGTGTGTCATTTCAAGTGTCAAAATTCATGTCTCTGGAATCAAACTAAAATTCTTATATGCTTCATATTGAGCTGCTTCACTTCTGCTTGCTTCCTTTTCAGTCACAACAGATGTTGCTGGTACTCTGGTTATTTTCAGGCATGATAAAGTAATAACAGCTTCAAAAGCCCAAGGCAAAAGCTATTGCCCATTGAACAAAATGGTTTAGGGGGAAAAAAAATAAATGCAACCTGTATCTCCCAAGTGATCTTCTTTTTCCATGAACTGCCATGATGGTTAAACAATTCAGTGCAAAAACATACCTCTATTGTAAGCATTTTAACTAATTGTGTGTGTGTATATATACAAATATATATATATATTATAGTGTATCTTTTTAATGCTTTATCCACTCAAAATACTCTCTCTTAAGAAATGGCCAGGAAACTCAGTTCAAAGGATACACTGAAAAACCCTGCAGGAGACAGTTACAGAATGATCTACCCAGGGAGACATTAATTTCCGATCCCTATATTTAGAAATGGCCTGTGATCTAAAACATGAGACTTTCTCAAAGGGTCATAATAGATTTGTTTCATTTTATTTAACTGAAGTTAAATTCACCAAATAGCCCCTGGCTTTCAGCAAGCTGAAAGAGAACAGTGTTTCTATTGGATTGTTTTCTTTCTACAAAAAAAGAAAAATCACTCCAATAGAAAGCATCTGCTCAGCAGGCCAAGGTGGTCAAGATACAACTGAGATGGGAGGTTCTGCACAGAATGCATTAGAATGGACTAAAAATAATTATGGTGCAAGATTAGCAATTTAGATGTGTTGCTAATATATTCTTACCTTTTGACACCAAGTATAACTGCATTCAAAGGGCATTCAGAAATTACAGACGTAGGACTAAACGGGCCAAAAATACAGAAAATATTAAAGGTCCCTTTAAGAAAGGAATTAAAAGAATTATCGCTATTTCATGTACAGAACAAGTGTTTCAAGGAATGAACATGACAGACATAAGTATTTATGAAAACAGGTGAAATAAGGTCAAATAGTCATTTTAATGATCACATTGGAGTTAAGAGACAGCAAATTTAAAACAGGAAAGAAAATCACAATAATTAACTTTGTGAACTCTCTGACATAAAAATGTTATTGATACAAAGGGCATAATGATTAGGAGAGTTATTAGATGTTTAAAATGCTAATAATACTTTCCAAGCCAGGGTAAGAATTTATAAAGGCTATTGATCTCATGTTTCAGGATGAAAGCCAAGCAGCAAGCACCTGGTAAGAAGAGGGGGAAAAAAAAAGAAAATCTTTCAGGGACACTTTGTTCCTTAATTGTGATAATGAAAGAACAAGGGAGGAGGGAGGAAGGTTTGGGGTTGGTTTTTGTGGTGGTTTGGGCTTTTTTTTCCCAGGGTGTTAAGTCATCTAGTATTAGTTACTAACAGAGGCAGGATTCTAAGTTAATTGGATCTTTAATCGGATTGAATAGGATAATTCCTACCTCTCTGCGTTCCTAATGGATGTCACAATGTCATGAGTTAAATGCTGAAGTGCTGCTCTGATGTGAGAACAGCTTCTAGGGAATCCTTAGGCAAAGACAATTATTCAGATGTCCATTGAGAAAGAAAATTATCATCAAGGTCTATGTACTTCCGACAGTATTTTGGAACAATCAGTGGCCAGTTAGTCAATTATTACAGGTAGTGCAGACATTCTTGCATTCCCCCTTCCCCCCCCCCCAATTAACCAGTTCATTACTATTTATCAGTCTTCCCAGTTCCAAGGGGAATATTACCTTGGAATAAGGGGTAATAAGGTAATACCTGTAAGACCAGGTCCTAGCAGAGTCCTGAAAATATCCATACTCTGGCCCAGAAGTTTGAAAACTGCTATTTGGTGTTACTGGAATTTTAAATGTCTATGGCTGTATGAGACAGAAATAGCTGACCCACACAGAGGTGCAGGTAATTGGGTGGTTTAATTGATCACGGAGTTTCTGTTTCTGTTAAATAGTCCAAAGGAAATATGCTGCAAATTTCCATTGTAAAGATCTTGAAATAAATTCTCACTTCAAATCCAAAAAATAATAAAGGAAATGTGGCTAAACAAAGGTAATTGCTTTGTGATGGCGCTGTAAAAAGTAACATATGTGAGTTATTTCTCTCCACATAACAATTACAGCAGGATTCTCTACTGTGGCCATAAGACAGCACTTTTAAATTTTTTTTCTGGAAAAGTGATTTCCAGTCCTGGCTAAAGAGCTCCCACAATATCAAAGTGGCTTGCAGTCCTTAAGGCATTTGTTTCACTTCCATTATAACCGGAGATCCACAAAACAAGAAATAAAATCAGCAGTAAATTCACCTGCACCATGATCTTGACTGAACCATTGCACTTCCTCACATAAGAAAAACTAATTCATTTAAATTAACAATTACCTGGTTATTAGGCACTGTGAGCACTTGAAATACAGTATATTTCTTCTTTTATCAAAGATGACAGTCACTGACCTGGTGAAAGTATTTCAACAGGACAAAAATATACACAGACAGTACTCAGCAAAAACAGCCAAGACCATTAGGTTTCCCTAATGAATTTCCCAAAACATTTTTAATCATATAAACATTCTTCATTCCTTTTAAAACTTTCGTGTTTTAGAACACTGATGTTAATAAAGCAAAGGGCACACGAGAGACCACAGTGACAGCTTGTTGCCGAAAAGGTAAACTGCGCCTTTGCCTAGGCAGTACATGATTTGTAGTGGGATAAAGCCCTCACCTCCATCAAGTCTAGGCAAAGTGGATCGCACAGTGTGCTCTAACAGCAGCAGAACAGGGAGCCGACGGTGCCAGAAGCCCAAATCACAAATAAGAGGTTTCTTCATCATCATTAACAAAGCATAGAATCCAAAATTGCTGTTTTGACTGTAGAACAGATGACTCCAGCTCTGCCAACACTCAAGGTGTTTCCAATGCCAAAACTCACTTTGCTGAGGCATATGCTCCTACACTTCGAACAGAAGCTCCTTCTCCAGATTAAATTCCTTTCTTTGACCTTTTGGTGCTTCTATTTCTCCTTTTGTGCTTCCAATGTATGTTTCTGCTTTTTCTTATCTTCTTCCTTCAATTACCCTTTCAATGCTCACAGATTCTAAGGCCTTTGCACCCTTCTATACATCACCAGCTGCTGTGCTTTTCCCTATTGTCTGCAAATCATATCCAGTATCTTGTGTTTGACTGATCATATCCACAAGGTATCCAGTCTCAATTTGAACACATCATAGTTCATTCCAGTGGTTAATCACAGATAGAAAAATTGTGTTTAATGTCTAATTTAAAATTGTCTGGCTCAAGCTTTCAGTTACTGGATCTTATTTTGCTTTCCTCCACTTGATTAAAAAGCTGGATATGCTTCCTCCATGAAAATACTTGTCCCTGTAATCAAGTCCCCTCTCAATCCTCTTTTTGATGAGCTAAGCAGATTGAGCTGTCTAAATCTCACTGCAGGGAATTTTCCTACACTCTTCAAATCAATATTGTGGTTATTTTCTTGACTCTTCAATTTTGTAAACTCTTTTTTCCAGCTGCTGACACCAAAACTGACCATAGCTTTCCAGTGTTCTCATGCACTTAGATGAAAATCTTGTGTCAAAGGATCCCACTAGTCACTCAGTCATAACATCCTACCAGGAAGTCATTTTCCTTTCTTTTTCACTTGCAAGTCACCTTCCTTTCTTTGTCATTGGGAAGTCCTTTATCAGCTGTGACCCCTCCATATCCTTTCACCCTCTTTTTAAGGCTACCCTCTTCCAGTGCATTGATTAAGGCACAGGCTGTTGGGAGGACAGGAGAAGAAGCAATACCTTGCCACTCAGTCAGTCTGCTCCATATAACATTATTTCCACACTACTGACATTGCCTCATGCACAGCTTTGGCAGTAGTCGTTTAATTTCTGTGTCCAGATTATTAATAGAGATGTTAAACAGTTTCAGAACTAGTTTTCACTCTTGTGAAACTGTGCTAAACCCACACATCTTTCACTGAATAGTCTCCATGGGCAAATACCTTTCCAGCTTTATTAGCTAATTCTTAATCCATTAAACAAGACTGCTACTAACTCTACATACTAACTTTGTTTGGATTGGTTTGCTTTTAATTGCGATTTCATGAGATACCAAATCTAACACTCTGTCACAATGCTTAGTTACTCATAGCTATCAAACACATAACCCTACCAGGACGGGCTCCCTTTTCAGAAAGCCATGGTGACTGGCCTTAATTATCTCTCTGTTCTTTAACTCTATATTAATTCTCTCCTCTATCAACTTATCCATTATTTTTCTGGATTGGTGGCAAGCTCTCCAGACAATCATCCTCTGCCTCCTTTTGCTTTTCCTCTGTGTACAAGGGCTCTGCCAGTATTCCTGCAGAATATTGGAATACATAGGAACCAAAAATACTGTCTTCCTTGTATGATGTATTACCCTATCTTTTCCAAAGATACTAAATAAGACATTTTCCAGCAGACATTTTATCCCTCTGACCAGCCTTACCTCTATGTCCCACCACCGTTTCTGCCCATCCATTCCAGTTTATCTGTCACTCGGGTACAGAGAAGCTAGATCCAGCCACTGAGAACAACATGGACCACAAAGGCTATCACCATAGTCTGCTCATGAAGGCTGTTTCAGAGACTTCACTGCTAGGTTTTAGCTGTAAAATTTGATTTTTAGGAGAATTCACCATTGGCCTATCTATATGATATTACCTCTGTAAGAAGCTCTTTTTCAGGGATACCTGTTTTATCAGCCCTCAGCATCCTTTCGAGCAAGTCCCTGTTCAAGAAGCCCATTTAGCACCCCACATTAATTGAACTTTCAAGCACCAGCCCAGCGCTCAGTGATCCTAAGTGGACTGGACACCATCTCCTCTCAAAGGTGCACTGCAAATTGCCAGATTAGCACCACACAACACTAACGCAGTCAAGCATTTGGAGTATTAGCTGTCTTACATTATTTACCTGTAGCAAAGTTACAGTTCAATTACTGAAGTAATCTCTCATTCAGGCAGAACAAAGGAAAAAAGTATGCAAATGAGTGAATTTAAATTCACCTAATTTGAAGGCCTAAAATTTTTTAAGGGCATATTCCCTCTTGGGGACATTTGGGTTTGGGAATTATAAAATACATAAAGCTATAAATGGTTAATGGATTGCTACTGCCTAGGCTTCAGAAGTTTGCATACGTTATTATATGCATTATATAATTAACACTGCAAATATATAGTGCTCTTGCCTATATCCTGTCCTATGTAAGGATAAAAAATCTGGTCTAACCACCACCCATTACAAGGAGCTTTGTGCACAGGCAAGCTTAGCATTCATTTTGGAAGACAACAGTGGAAAAGGTTTGTATGGAGAATGCTGCTTGTCTGCTGAATATAAAGATGATTTTTTGGTGATACACATGGTAAGATTTGTGAATAGCCCTTGATGTTTGTTGTCTGTTGGGTTTTTTTGTGGGATTTTGGGTTTTTTAATAAACAGGCACGTTTCTTATGTACCAAAGATGAAATTTTCATCTTGCTATGCCGCTGGAATTATGTGAGCTTTCACTGCACAGTTACGTCTGACAGGGGGAATGGCTGACAGTGAAAATTTGCTGCGCTGGCAGGATAATTAGGTACAATGCTCTGAAAGGTAGGATCCTGCACACATGAAAGTAAATGGGAGAAACTTCCTTTTCTTTAGGGTCTGCATAATCAGAACAGCTGCATTACTTTGTGGTGCCACCACACTTTAATAAAGCTTTGTGCTATTATACAACTCAAACAGCTCTCAATTTTCAGCAGCTCCCTGGGATGTAACGCAAAGCTAAAAAGGCAAGCACGAGCAGTTCCCAGCAGGTAGGCACTGTCTGGGCAGGTATTAGCCAAAAAGAGGGGTGGGCAAAATCTCTGGTTGAGTGCTGCACAGACACAGACAGCAGGGATGCCACAATTCAACACAATAAGCAGAGATAATAAAAATCCCAGATTTAGGTGAAAGCCTAAGTCAAACCTCATAGAATCAATAATAGAAAGGTGTATTTGTCATGCAGGTGGTAAACCCCGAGCAATTACTGTGGATTTCAGTGGTAACCCTGTAAATTTAATAAAGTAGAAATGTCTTTGCTTTGTACAGCTGGGACAGTCCTTTAATCACTGTTACTCCATAGCTTACAGTATGACATTTGTAAGTTGTATGACTCAGAAAACAGGAATATTCATTACTGTTTCCTGGTTATTTGTTTCCACTCAGAATACGAGACAAGAATATGCCACTTGATAGGAGACACCACTATAAAGCTCCTAACACGCCTGTTTACAGTGAACCTGTGCACACAGCCTGTTACAACGTGCTTGGCAATGGACACGGCGAGCCCGTGTGGAGGTTGGACACGATCCTTCAGAAGCCCAGATGGCGTAAGTCAGTGTAACTCAATCATCCTCAGCTGAACCACAGTAATTTGTATCAGTCAAGGACCTGAGCCATTATGCCTATTTCTCAAACTGGTTAGGTTGTAAATTAGATTTTCATCACTCTTGGGACAAAAACCTGACTCTACTGAGGTCAGTGGGAGTTTGACCATCTATTTCTGTGGCGCCATGACTTCACCGGTGGTTTTCATGTGCAATATTAATCCTGAAAGTCACCACAGTGTATCAGGTTTACTACTTACAAAAATATATTAAATAAAATCTTCCATTACCACTTGCAGACACCAACACTTTAGTTCTGCATTATTTTCTTCTGTCCAAAGGTAACAAAAGGAATATTTACCTCAAAAGATTTGGGATTTTAATTACTAAAATAGCTACGGTTTTGATCAGTGCTTCAGCAGAAATTATAAAAAGTAAGCACTGAATACAGTTCATTCAGCTGTCTCATGACCAAGATAGTACATTCTCTAATTCATATCAGATTAGAATAGCAATCTTCTACAATTTATTCCCTACAATGAAATTTTACTAGAATAAAACCATTGGTGGAGTAGTATGAGAGAATAACCTGTGAAAAATAAAGCATAGGGCCCTTATCCAGTAAAATACCTAAGCAGAAACCCCAGCTTTAGTTAATAAGTTTACTGAAATCAGCAAATATATTGTGGCTTAGAGTATTTTGTCAGTGAAGAAGTAAAATTAGGCAACAGGCATGTGTAGAAGCATGCACAGAGACCTGTATCAACTAACAGAAAAAAGCCCTGTACCACAGAGGGAAAGATTCTAGTGATGTGACAGACCACACTGGGCCGAGATCACTCTTAGGGAAAAAAATGTAGATGCTTCAAAACTTACAGACTATCTTTCATTATTTACAATTCTCTAGTTTCAGTATATGGCAAAAAAAATGGTGTATTCTGTGAATATGTCCAAAAAAACCCAAAAAAGCCACTGGGTTACTGACTACTGTTTGCTGAAAGCACTGTTATGGTATTTTCTAACCAAGAAAAAATCTACCCTGGAATAATAATTTTACTTTTGCTATAAACAGAACAGTCTTTCACCAAGACTAATTCTATTTCAAACACTGGGGATACAGCAACGGCACCAGACATTTTTTACTGAAACATTGTTCCAGGTTTCCATCAGTTTTAATACTGTAATACACATGACATAACCGAATGATGCATTTTTCAAATATACTTTAAAGCTGTGGGAATACACCCCTTAAAGGCAGTCCTCTCTTCCTTTCAAGTGCCATACAAGCACAGCAGGCAGCATTCAAAGCCACCTCTTCTGTGTCAGCCAGTGGGAAATGCTGACAGGGAATTGGCTGTGTCACACTCGAAAAGTCACCAAAGGAGACACAGACTGAAAGGTGGATGGGCCCAATTCTGCAATTATTTTTCCCTACTCCTCTTAGGGGATTACTGCCTATCCAATTAATTTCAGCCAAGAGGCTCTCCTGAATAGCAACCACCAACCTTTCCGAGTTGTCTCCAGGGTCTCCCAAAAAACGGATACACTTGAAATGAGATTTTTTAAAAGCACTAAAGTCATTTGATTAAACTATATTGAAAGGTAAGAGGACTTTGGCTCACTGAAATGTTTAAATACACTTCTTTGGGACTGGAGTCCTGTGCTTTCACTGCCTGGCTTGTTTATAGTTAAATATTCTATGCACAAGGGCACCGACACTTCCCAGCCATCACAGATCCCTTAATGTGGGTCCTTCCCACCTTTGAAGATACAGCCCTGTCCACCTCTAAAAAACCCAGCAGCCACAAGCACTTATGAATGCACAACCCACATACTGGATTTCCACACTCTCATGAATAGGAGGAGAAGGAGGCAGCAGCAAGTGCAGCAGGAGCATCACCAGGCAGGTGGGAGCAGCAGAGGCAGGGTCCAGGCTGAAGACCAAGAGCATTCGCAGTGAAGGTCACTGGTGAACATCTTGGTGCTGCACTGGGGCAGCCCAAGCGGAAAAAGCCCATGGCAGGTACACAAGGGTCACCTTTCCCCACCACCTTGACTGCAAGGATGGGGAGGATGAAATAGGGATGCTATGAGAAACGCCGGTTTTGCCACAGTGAAGCAGTTGTTTGGAGGTTACCTGTCGAGAGCTCAGCAGGCGCTGTCCCCGAGGCAGCTCAGCCTGGCTGACAGACCAGCTATTACAGCCAGATCAGGAACCATCTGTTAAAATTGTCCTCGAAAGCTGCACTCTTACAGAACAACCCTGCCCAGGCTCCACTATTGGCTCCTTCTCCCCCAGCTGCTCAGGCCTGGATCCAGACAACTCTGTTTCTTCCATGCAGGTTTATCCCTGCCCTCTCAATCTCCCTTTCACCTTCTCTAATCTAAGTCTTAACCCCACCACACCTCTAATTTAATTCCATCTTGTTGCTGACTCAACAAAAGGAGAAAACCACCTGGAAAGAGAAATTGGCAATTTTCTTGATAAATGGAGAAAAGGGAGGGCTAGTGAGGGTCAAAATAAGTTATAAAAACTTAAAATCCCTAATGGAGAAAGCAACATAAATCTTGTTCTTCTTACATGAAGCAGGATCTGCATCTGGACGTCACACTCAAAACAACAAACACTAGTTGTTGTAGCAATAAACACTGATTTTAATGATAAACTGTTTTCCACCTGCATTGTTTTGAGTTTTATACATTCAGGTGTAATGAAGGAAGAAGGAAACATCTGGAAGGGAATGCTGCAACCTCAGAAAATAACACATCACAACATCCATCACAGCTCCATACTGAGCCTTTCATATGAGTGCCTGGACATGCTGGGAGGAGAAACCCAAAACACCAAATATTACCATGTACCTTCATCTACTTATAATGCAGAGGCAATCACTACAACGGCTAGCACTAATCAGCATTTGGTTATGCAAATGCATTACAGAAATCAATGCATAAAACAGATACAAGGAGAGTAACTGAGGAAAAGAAAAAAACGTACAAAAATCCCACAGACAACTACCTGAGTTCTGGGCATTGACTTTGTTGCATAGAAACAAGAGCAAAAAAAACCCCACAACAAAAATCAAACATGCTCACCTGTACCTGATCTTTACCCGAGTCTGTCTAAGCCTAGAAAGGCAATTACAAGTACACATATTGTAAACTATAATAATATTAGCCTAGGAATATTGGCAGTGATTGAGATTTGGTTCTCTGTGGTCCAAATATATTATTAGCACTTATTATGGGCACTGCTACAACATCCCCTTCCAGTTCAACACACCAGTAAAGCATGCAATACCCAAGCTTTTTCTCTAGAAAAGTAGAGAAATACATGGATTCCTTCTTCTCACCAAGGTGGAGGAAGAAATCTTGTAGAATACAAACTGCTATCTAAGTAAAATAATGGTGTGACAAGCCAGCAGTTCTCCTAGCCCTAGTACACTTTCTCTTAGTTACAGTTTTAGAAGGAAAAGGATATATCTATATTAGCAAGTAGAAGAGCTCAAAAGGATGTAGATAAGTAGAGCAAAACAGTGCTGGGAATCCCAAATCCACCTACACACACTGCGAAGGCTTCACTTCTGCTCTAGGCAGGAGGCCACAGATGAAAAGCCACAACCGGGTAAAGCCAATATTGCTACTTCAGGCATATATAACCACAGTAACATTTGTTTTCCTTCTGCCCTGTGAGTTCTAAATCTGTTATTTATTTACACAAAATAGATCTGTTAAAAACCAGCGTCTTCTGCGAGGACAGCCTAGCAGAGGTCTCCAGCCTTATGGGTGATAGAATGGGCTAGACTGCCCTGACATAATTCAGAATATGCAGTTTGATTGTGGTCCGTGTCGTATTTCTTGTACTCCTGATGGAGTATGGGGTGAAGACACAAGACCTTGAAGGATCTCACAGCTCCAGGCAGCATGAGGGAAACTGTTACCAGTTTGCATTTGGTAGATGACTCTCTTTGTTAAGACTTACTTGCCTCACTAATGGTTTTGGGGTTTAAACAGAAGTCTAACAGAGAAAGGACAATTGAAACTTGTTATAAAACACTAAGCACATCACCACCAGAATATGGCTTACAAGTAAGATTCCTGCTCTTATTTTTATAGCCATGCTGCTCCCCAGGTTCCGCACTGAGGCATCAAGTGTAATTGCACATAATGTAAGGTTGTTATAAGGTGGGCTTTGTGCTAGAAGAAGGAAAAAAAAAGATATTTAACAAAACAGAATTCCGATTTTACTGGACAAATACACCAAAGAAATTGTGGCATCTTGGGGGGTTGCTAAGCAACTGAGAGCTCTAGTGTCACTTGTTTGTGATCAATTCGAGTCATTCATCAGGCTCTGAAGCACCAGCTCAGGAATTCCAACAAATCTGCGCCTTGGGAAAGCCACAGGGACTTCCTGCCACACAGCAACACTTTCTTTCCTCCAAGATAAACTTTGTAGATCACACTTTGATCTGTGTGATATGTTAATTCATTACTCTTAACATACGGCTAATAGGAAAAGCTATAATTAACTGACTACGGCATTGTAATGCATGCAAGATAAACTGAACTAATTAGTAGTGTTTAAAGTAGTCCCTGTCCCCTCCACTGGGGAAAGGAGCACATCCTTCATATCACAGAAGCAACTGTCCACAACGTCGTTTCATGTAATACATAGTTACCTTTTTTCTTCATTTTTCATGCCAAACATAAGTGATAAAGTGTATCTTTATTGGCAAACAAGATGGCTACAATCCAAGCAGCTCAACATACATGTTGTGAATAATGTAATCTTTCATTTAAATGAGGGTTAATCTGCCAGGTGTCTTGGAATAAAGAAGTGGACTGTTATATTTTCATTCATTGGGTTCAATTGCCGAAGTAACACATACTAAATGTATATGATACGTATTTATAATAATTACGTTCACTCACACTGAGAGTGAGTTAAATGTAATCAAAATGTATATAGCTAAAAGTACAGTCTCTATGTGTCAGCCTCTGTCACCACAACAGCCTCATTTTCAGAATTCACTTTATTCCTACTTTGATAAATATCAACAAGAGGAGCTTAGAGAATGAGCTGGTTTAAAAGCTGCATGTTGCGTATGGCAAAACTTCTACAACTCTTGGATTGCTGACAGGTTGGTGTTTTTGCTAAAGATATTTAATGATACTTTCATGTATACTGTGCAATACTCCTGAAGAAGCTCCATTGCCTCCTGAAAACCTTGATTCTTTTCTTTTTCATCTTATTTTAGTAAAACATAGTCTGGTCCTGTAGTTCTTCCATAAGCCATACTCCACTGACAGCAGGTGCTTGGCCTAAGTTAGGACCACAGAAACCGGATAACTAGAATTTTCCAGGTTTTTAATGACACACTGGGAGAGGTGAGTTTTGGTTTAATCTTATTTTTTAGAAAGACAAAGAAAATTCATTACTTTTAAGCAACAGAAATGTGTTCACACTTCAGTAGCCACACTCGCTAATACTTCACATCAGTAAAAGCCAAGAAAAGGATCATGGGAAGCAACGGGCAGAGGACCACGTGCACACATCCAGCAAGGCTACTCTGCACGCGTGTTCACAAATGGGCAAAGAATGCATATTCATCTTAAGGGACAGGGTTCTCCCCCTCTACTTTCCTCAGTCCTGCAACTAAACTCATAATATTTATTATTTATTCCTAATGGAATGGTATTTGGGAGAGCTACATAACAGGTATTTAACTCAGTCACATCAAATAAACCCTTGACAATCAAACAAAAATACCACCTGTCAAGTCACTGGTGAAATTTTCCAAAACATATTTCAAGAATAAACTACTCCTAGGTAGCACTGAGAATGAACTGACTTGCTTTCCACCTGCTGAGTTATGCCCGAATACCTGTATGTTAACCAACATACCATGGCTTAGCTCCCTTCTACCCCAAAATACAAAGCAAATTAACATTAGTCCTAGAAGTGATAGACGAAAAGTCTATTTACTGTGCCCGACTACTAGAAAACAGAATCTCCTTACATTATGAAAACCTAACCTGAGACCGCCGACCCTCTG
>NW_009925798.1:0-271 GCF_000696875.1 Nestor notabilis | reverse complement strand
CCCCGCCCTCCGATTGTGCCACACACACACGTTAATATCACAAAGCACACGACACGGAGGTTTAGAGGTTCTCATAGTTCTCCTGCAGCGCAGCGCAATCACACCGCTTCCCCAGAGAAACACCGGGGACTTACTGTAATTATTTAGCTATTGCAGGAAAAAAAATACTCGCTCCAAAGCCATTAGGAAGGAGAGAAGGAACAAGTGTTTGCCACAGATGCGCAGCACCCGGGCTTGTGAACTTGAAGCCACCTAAACCAGCGTAAGACTG
>NW_009925797.1:0-13255 GCF_000696875.1 Nestor notabilis | reverse complement strand
ATTATTATTATTACTATTATTATTATTATTGGTGATGTCTTTTAAAAACGTGTTTTCTAGGTACTTGGGATATAGCCTTGCAAATGTTCTTTGCTCACAGCTTCTCCTGGTTTCAATAGGGCTTCTGTGCACAAAACAATTGCAGGGCTGAGTCCCTTCCTGCAAGCTATTTTCCTAGGTTCTTCCGTAGGCTGGGGAGAAGGGTTTCTGTTTAAATAGAGAAGGGAGAGTCCTTCAGTCTGCCACGGTAGGATTTCACAATGAATGACTCCTTATTTAAATAAAAAGTGTTTGGTGGTTTATTTCACACCCTGTAAATGCTTCTTCAGCAGAACAGGTACAAACAAAGATCATTTATCTGCTTAAGTTTCAATTTGGGTAGTGTTTATTTTTTAGAATTTGGGGTAGAATTTTTTTCCAGAAATGTTTCCTATCTGAATATGAAAGAACAGGTATCAATTCAGCAAATCATGTAGCATCTGGCATTTTTAATCACCTGGTAGAATCAGACCTAACCTGGATCATGCAGAGTTAAAAAATGAAACAGACTTTTGTTTCTGCTAAAACTTGACATGATGTTAACATTTCACTTGTTTGATTCCTGTCTGGATCGCACCTGCCATGTTTCCAGTATTTACCTCTATAAATGGCACTGGCCTGGTTTCAAGCATGTGAATTTCCTACCAATGTAACTCACAGTTCCACTGGCTGGACTATCCTCTCATTGCCACTTGGGAAACCAAGCAGTAATCCTGCTGGAGTCAATATAAACGTGTACAGCAATCTAAAACAGCAGGAGACGGTGATGGGATCCCAGCCAGAAGCCTCCGATAGGTATATTAATTAGTACAAAACATACAGCTGCAACAGCAACATAATTGTCATTCCAAATCCATAAACACTTTGTTGAAGCTGAACTTGCCTTATTCTTTTGAAAATCCAAATATGTGACCTGACCTTCAACTCCAATTACACGTCCCCTACTGTGTCTCAGAATTCCACTTTAGCTTCAGCTATAAATATCAGTGTTTGCAACAGTACTAATTAATACAAACCTTCATATAATTGCACTGTAAATTAGTACACTTCTTAAATCACACTGAAAATTATTTCATTGGATTTACTGGAACGTAAAAAGTGCGACAGGCCCTAAAAAGCTGCTGTTCCCCAAGCTCCCTGCCTCTTCTAATGCAAAGTGCTTTTCAGAGGAATATGAAACAAGAACGAGCACACCTCTGTTTTTTAATAATGAACAGCAACAAAAATCTTTGCATAGAGGCAGTAGAGCCATTAGAGGCAGGTTGTAACACTAGGACATCAAAAGCCACAACCCTAAAGTCTTCTGCACAGAGAAGTACAGAATCCCCACAGGGATCCTGGAAGGAGAAAAGACCTAGGGCAAGTCCCTGAAGAGTCTAATAACCATAGAGACAACACAAACCTCCAGCCTCTGAAGCTCAGAAGAGGTTTCCTGGACTCTGCAAGGCCACCTTGTTCCTCCAGTATTGCCCAATCCCAAGAAGACTGGTACCAAGCACTGCGCTCAAGGCTGTGCCTGGAAGCCCTGTTTTAAGTAGGACTCCTCGTTATGACTGGTCATTCCTGTGAACCCTTGACTGTGATTTTGAAAGGATTTCTCCTTGGTTACACAGGAGGCATATGTCCCTGCAGCCTCCTGTGTTGATACTGCTCCCCTCTACCACATGTGGCTCTGGGAAAAGCCAGAGCCTTCCTTTGCCACAGAGAGGAGAAAATGCTTCCCATGTGCTGTATAGACTGCCATGCTGTAGGATGGTCTCCAACCATTGGCACTTCCTCTTAGAGCTCTTTAGAAAAGGCAGATGCTCTAACAGCCTTTCGTTTGATGAAGAATAAGACTGTAAATGCATCCTTCAAAGCTGTGCATAGTCCTGCATTATGCCAAAGCTTGCTTAACTGCTTGATTCAATCACTTCACGAGCACCACTCCCCACCTGACCATCACACACCAAGAGTATATGGACAAAGAAAGGCAACTTTTGATCCTCACGAAATCACTTCCTGCTATATCCAATGCTGTGTCCTAGCAAAAAAAAAAGTCCCTGGAGGTGATGACTGTGTCCTCAATTCTGCCAGAAGCAGGGCGTCCTCATCCACAAAACTTGTCACATAGGACCCCTGGGCTGTGCCCTGCCTCACCCCACACTGGAGCAGTGTGTGGCCATGTGCTAGTGGGCACGGGTTAGATCTGTGTCAGGCAATGTGCCAACAAGCCACTTCTTTGCTGGTCCACTGATGCTCAAGCCCATGTTCCAGCCTCCTGCAGCTCCTACAAACAAGGCTGCCAGGAGCTCAAAATCTCAGTAAATTTGAGCTCCTGAACAACTCACATTAATGCACACATTGTTGATAAATGTTTAATCCAATTGCATGTATGTTCTTCTATTTCTTTTTATCTTTGTGTGGCCTTCATAAATAGTCTTAGCGTCAAAAAGTGAAATTAAAGTCTCTGAACTATAATTATTGGCGAAGACCTAGTTTGCTACTTGGGTTGTTACTGATAAAACAGATACGGCTTGACTGAAGATTTACCATTTTTTGTAAAACCTGATTTATAACAGACAGAACAACGTTTTTACCCACCTTCGTTTACTTGATTTACAACTGTGATAGCTGTTGTTTTTATAGTGTCTATTTTAAATGTGAGAAAGATCTTGTCCTAACTACTGAGGTTGGACATGGAGGTAGTTTTGTAGGGACCACCAGTTGTGACCGGTCAGAGACACCGGTGCTGGAAAGCTGTTGCCACTGCCTCACTGAATCAATGAATCATTTTTATTTTTACTCCAGTGCTACAAAGCTTTGCCACTCAAAACCATGATGATATGGATGCCAGTAGGTGCCTTCAGCCAAGCAGGCAGCACTGGGATGAGTAAGAACTGGCCGGCACAGAGCACAGTTGTAGGGGAGGTTTAAACCATACCTGCAAAGTAGACAAAGGCCTCCTTTGGCCCAAATTTAAAACTGATGGGATAGAGAAAACCTCACTTCATGTGATTTAAAACTATGCTACACCAAAAAAAAATCCTGATTTTCATCTCTGACTTTCATCAGTGAAGGACTTGACCCAATAATTTTAACTGCAAGAGTTTTTACTTCTAAACAGCTTTAGATACAAAGTGTAGGTTATCAGAAGGGTTGAATCTTGCCTGTCAATCTGGCACTTTTTACAAACATGACATTTACTTAAAATAAATGGGGAGATTAAGTTCCATGACCCTGTATATACTGCATGAATAATTCATCCTGCAGTATTTCAATCGGAGGAAATGAACATCAAAATCTAAACATTCATAATTAGGAGTGTGAGAACCCCATGGTGTTTATGGATTTTTAAAACCCTTAGAACTTGTTTTAAGTGCAGAGCTTCTTGAACTTGGTTTTTAAGTTTTATAAATATTTTTTCCTTAATTTAAACCACTGCTTTTCAAAGGAAATCTAATTTTTTTAAGCAAGCAAACAAACATGGAGTTCTAAACGAACAAGAACCTCTGCTGTGCAAGTGATAAGGGTTCCTGTTTGAAAGCGCTTTCTGTCCGGCTTCTACAAAGACCAGAGAGAAACATTTGCTCTGAATTGCTGCTTCTATCAATGTTTTGAGACAACTGATGGAATAAGAATTTCCAGATTTTAGAGCCTAGAACACATGACCTCCTACTGACTCACAAATTCAGTTAAATGTGTTCTCACAAAAGTACCTGCAAAACAACAGCACTTGGGTCAGGACCGCAAGTTGGGTCCAGTGCCTTTCTGCCAAGTAACTGCTGATACGCACCAGTGCCAGTGAAAGGAATATCCAGGCCAGAATTCAAAGCCAAGGTGGACATAAAGTCTTGCTTTAAGTCACATAAAATGATTCTGCTGAAACAAGTGGACTACATATATTTTCACCAGTGAAGCAGCTGGTTCAGTAGTTTTAACAGAGGGAATCTTTATTTTTAAACACTTTAGGTACAATACTAACAAGAGACAACTTTCTTTGTTGTTGTTTTCAGTCTGTTTGGGGTTTGCAACGTAACAGGAGGTTGGTGGATGAAAATCAAATCTAGAACTTGTCTTTGGAGCAAGTAATTTCTATTAGCTGTTGGACTCCTAAAAGTCAAAACAGTTCCTCTCCGAACCAGAGGTAACCACTACACACACCCTGATTTCTGTTATGAAGGTTGCGCTGGTATAACGTGTCATACAGCTTCAGCCTCCTCTCTCCTGCACGGTAAGGAGAGACAAGGGCATGAGCTTTCTGAACAAATTTCCTGATCAACCCATGTCAGACAAACTACCTGACTTTTTCTTTTTTCTCCTGCCTTAGTCACATTAGTACAAGAGAAATACACGAGGTAGATTCCACTTTCAGACATCATGGTATAAATCCAAATTCTATATTGTAATTAATTTATACTATTTCGTTTTCTTTCATCCCTTAATCTACTTTTTCTTCTTTGCCTTTTGCTTGCTAGATATGTATTCTCTCAGTATCAAAATTAGACCATCTCCTGTGATCCCTTCCCATGTGGCTTCTATAAATATTTCAGAAAATGTCCAAAAGTCATAACATTCAAAACCACAGACCTGTATTTATGTTAGTTATCATTAATAGCAACAGTGCAAATCAACTCATGTCAGGTTTACATGAATATAAATAAGAGCAGATTTGATGCCACATCTGGATGCCACCTCAGTTTTATAGCCCAACTCTAAAGTAAGTGTCCAAAAGAATTTAAATTATTCTTATTTTAAAGTTATTATTTCAAATTATTTGCATCAATTGTCCATTGTAATATGATTGTTACAATTTTTTTATTATATAGATGATTTATTGCATAGACTAAGAGTGTATGTTTTGTAGGAGTACTCTAAATGTCTATGGAAAAAAAATGTTTCTGAAGAAACACTCCAGTTACCTAATTCACCAGCCCTAATGAGCTTGGACAGTGACTCAGCCCAAACTCCCCTGCTGGAGTCAGCAGAAGTTGCCCCTGTGTCAAGACTCAGGGAACACACCTCTGGTGAATAAGGTTGCTGTTTCATTTGTATTTCTCAATTCTTACACTGACTTGGGTGGAATGAATCCTTCCTGTCCTTGGATCAGCAAGCTCAGCGCATTGCCTTGATCCTCCAGCACAGAGTCCTTCCCAAAAGCAAATGAAACAAATCTACAGAGGTATCACAACTGTGTTTCTGAGAGCAGTAGCTCCCCAGCATAGTGGAGTGCTGGCCATGGTTTGAGCTGCAGGGATGCTACTGTAGCCCCACAGACAGACACCCTCTTCCTGCTCATTTTTCAAAATGAAAAACTTAAAAAGATTTCTGGAAACACTGAATCTTTTCTGAATGTCCTGAAAACAATCACGAAGTAGCTACTGGAGAAGTCATTTTTCCACAGCAAGAGAAAAGCATAGCAGGGAGCAGAGCTGAATAGTCCTTCAATCAGAAGAGCAAATTACCTTAAAAACCCAGAGGATATTTCATGTTCTTAGTGACGTGCACATAATCAGTCAAAAAGGTTATGGCAACAAGTCTAGGAGCAATCAAACACAAACTGCAAACATAAAGGAAGCAAGCATGCTAAATCTCTTTTTTTAATTGGAGGTTAAATATGATTTATAAATCAAACCAACATATGGGGTCCCAAGGGAAGAGTAAACAAATTTTCCAAGTAAAACATCAGCAACAGGCCTGTAATGGAACTGTCATTTAGGAAAATGGCATTACCTAAAGATGTAAGTAATACACCTATGTTTCTTTTAAGGTTTTTAAATGAATAACCTTAAACAATATTTTGGTAGAAACTGTAGTTAACTAAGTTAGAGCTGAATTCTCAAGCTGCTATCCAGTGCTACAACACCAACGGGAACAATTACATGATCCTACAAACACTCATTCAGATCAGTGTCCCACTAAAATTAACTTGCCTACACAGGTCAGAGTGACCCAAAGACGAAGGATTACAAAAGTGAGCACTGAATAAATTTCTCCAGGTGATGATAACCCTTTTTATTAAAAATCCTTTTAAGAAAAATGTAATAAAATTGCTTAGCTGTGTTTGAATAACTTAGAGTTGGCCCTGCAAATGAGGGTTTGCTGTCTTTTTATAATGATGGAAAAAATTCCTGTAAAAATCTTTTCCTATTTGGTTACATATCCAAATTCTTAGATGGATGAACTTATCTTAGCAAACATATTCCCCCCTTAAATTTTCTATTAATTACAATGCAAGCAGAAGAGAATAAAGCAGACTCTGAAAAATTAGGACATTGTAACTGAATAATTTTGACATCCAAAAATTCTTGAACAGAAGGGGAAAAATATTGTAGGTATTACTTTGAAACATACGCATTTATTTTCAAGAAAGACTGAACAGCAGTAATACATTGGAATTGAGGAGCTTTTAAAATAACACATGGGCAAGAGGTTTACAATCAGTCCATTGCTCAGCTGAGCTGGGTTTATTCGCAAAAGGCTGAGCACAGAAAAATCTAAAGAGACCTTCAAGAATAGAGAATTACAGTATTTCTCTTTAACTGTAAATCATGCAAAGCAATGTTGGTATTCTACATGAAGTCATAATTAAAACAAAGTTATTTGCTTGCTTGAGTCCTTTAAGATTCCAAACATAATTAGTTACCCAATCCTATACAGTGTCTCTTACAAAGATGCCATTTTCTTTACAGTTGTTGCTCCTGATACTAAATTCAATGCGTTGCAATATACTGCATGAGAAAATCACACTACTTCCCTCTAAAATAATGTTCATTCCCTTAATAATGAGCAGATCCCATTCCCCATGTTTAATGTGCTTTTTTATTAACTTAAAGTTGTTTCCTTTACTTATAGGCATCCCCAGCTGCACTGAATAACACAGAAATCAGATAATATCAATTGAGTGTTTTAACTATAGTTGCAACATGCATCAAAATCACTCTTAATTATATTTTCTTATCAAATTTTAAATCTCAGCCTCTTCAGAGAAATAAAAACCCCAGTTTTGGAAATAGTAATATTAACCTGAATTCACACACCATCACCGATCCTTTCCTAGAGGAACCAGAGACATTTTATGTCTTTCCAAAACAAACTAAAGCGGAAACAAAAGAAAAAAAAAAACCCAACTCTTTCTCAGAGACTGAGGAATCCACTACAGAAACAACAGAGAAAAAGAGAGGCAAGAGAAAAACGCATGAGGGAGACAAGGCAGATAGAGTGGTTGTAAAACCTAAGTGCCCTCTGAGGGAAAAGAGGGGAGCAAGGGTTTGCAATGCTCCTTCAGAAAAGGGATGGGTTTAGACTGTTTTCACAGTGAAGTGACATCTACCATGTATGGCACACCAAGCACACACCAGTATGTCCACCTATATCTCCCAAACAGATTATCGTGCAACGTCTGTAAGTTCACTGAACGGTTGCTTTCCATTCATACTCCAGTTCAGGAAGGATGATATAAATGGGGGTCACTGCCTTTCCAGCAGAGATGCTGGATCTTTGTCCTGATTTAAACCACGACAATCTTGAGATATATTCTGGTTTTTAACAAACCTCACAACCAGATGACCTCAAAGTGGAGTGAAAACAAATTCTGTTTGCTGTGATCACAAAGGTTGATTTTGATTACGAAGACACAATTTAAGTCTCGCTTAGACAGATACACTAGGCTTACAAGGATGAAAGGAAAGCTGAGGAAAAAAAATCATGCTATATAAGCAAACTCCTCTGAGTAGGAACTAACAACAGATTCCCATAGTTTTAGAACAGATAATTCCCCCTTGGTATTTTGGCAGAATCTGGAGTCAGGCAGGGCACACAGGACATTAAACAGGCAAATACAGTGAAAAGAATAAACATTTGTTCATTCTACACTGATAGTTCAAACTATAATGTATTAGCAAAAGGTTCTATGAAAAAACAACCTTAATATAATATATTTAAGAATATGTTGTCATTTCAGTATGGTGTTATTTAAATGAAACTGAGGTTGGAAGAAAGAGACTTACAGAAACAATAAAGGTATTCTTGATGGCTAGAAGCTAGGCAAATAGGGGGTTCAAACTAGTAAAGTCCTCACTTTGACCTCTTGAGGAGGACAAAGGTGCAGGGACCTCTCCCTGTTCTTCAGGGAGAACCAAAACAGTGGTCCCCTTCATCTAACAGATCTCTGATGCTGCAGAGGCAGTTACTGGAAAGCTGGTAAGTTAATGAGGGTGAAATCACAGCCCATCAATTACTGGATGTCCATGGCCATTATGACTAGGTATGTAGGCGTTTCCTAAGAGACGATAAATTGCCACAACAATTTCAAACACACCATACAGACTTTGTTTACTTCCCACTCTATTGCAAGCACCAGAAGTCTGAATAGAGGAAGTCCTAGCTATTCCCCTTGGCCCTGGCACGCTGCTCCTTGGCTGTGATAGGTATCTTCCACCACTCCCACTTTTCAGTCCCTGCTCCTGTTTGCTGAGGCAGAGCTCCTGGTGGGTGGGGGACCTTGGAGCAGAGGGTGCTCAGAATGCAGTTTGAGTGTCATTATACCATTCACTCACCTCTCTGACTTTCTTTATTAGTTTCATCCCGGTGGAGTGCCCTGAAGCCATGTGGGTTGGTGGGCAGGGCACTGTGTTTTGGCCGTGGAAGCAGGTGGCCAGTAAGAGGCAGGTCTCACAAATGGGGTTCGAATGGGGTGCCATCCAGATCACCTGGGAAGGAATCGGGTGCATGTAGTGGGATCAGCTCATGCCCCTCACCCACAACATGCAATGACATGGATGCCTAGACCTTGAGCAAGCCATCTTAGTGCCAGTGTTTTAATAAGAGGAACTGGTCTGGAGATCTTAATGAGAGTGACGCAGGACCAGATAGTCTCCAAGCCAAGGTTTGAACTCCTGCACTGGACAGAAACTCTGCTAACAATACTGCTAGGTACTACAGCAAGAAAGCAAACAATCAGCTCTCAGCACCTTCCTCCTTTCCCCCCAATCACAAGTGAGAAGCGGAAGGTCTGGACCTTCATTGATGGATTTTGCACAGACCCATAGCAGGACTACAGCTGCTGGAATCCTGAGTTAGAATATAAGATGCCAAATAATATATATGTTTGGGTTTTTTCAATAAAAAATCTGTATATGAGGGTCATGTAATTGGCCATAACATTTAAGGTTACATTTTCATCTTATTCCCAAAGAAGTTACCCCATGTTGAGGGTTCTAAGCATTGCAGATAAAAACAATTACAGATGCTTTGGCTACCGCAAGTACAGTTCATTGTTCATCTACAATCAAAGATCAGACTAAATATTTACATTGCCTATGTTTTCAGTGCAAATAATTGTCCAAAATTGCACACACAATTATTTGCAATCACTTGCTCTAAAATGGAGCTTTCCCTTTATGCACTTACAGCATACAAAGCTCATGACCCCTAATCAGAATGTACCCAAAGGACAGGGAGGGCTATTCCAGTAAAGCTGAAAACTCAAGCGACTAACAGCTGATGAGGTTCAGCTGAGACAGAGATGAAGTGGTTGCTACCTTGGGATCTGACAAGGACGTCAGAGGAAGACTTCACTCAAAGTCCATTCATACACTGAATTAAGGGAGTGTTTTCAGCAACTCCGGTAGGTTTGGGCTCAGGCCTCCAAACAGCATACCCTTCCTAAGTGAGCTTGCATAAGCATTCGCTCTTACCCCCCCCCCCCCCAGTTACAAGCTTTTTCCCATTAGTGAGTATCAGCTCCCTTTGGCAATGTGCACATCTGCTTCCTGCAATGCATACGGCAAATAACTAAGAAAAAAAAAAAAATCCAAATCTATTTGCCTCAACAAGCTATACAGACACACATCAGGTCTTCTGCATTTTCATACATGTGTGAATACAAACCACAATCTTTTTTCAGTTTGCACATCTATGGTGTCAGTCCAGAAAGTCACGAGCATCAAATGTCTGAAAACTGCATTTTAAATATGATACATATTTATTAAATGTTTTAATTTCAAATGGGTTTGTACTTCAGTGATTTCAGCTGCTTTTCTTTTTAAATTAATGCAGCTGCCAATATAAGCTGCGTAATGCATAAAATAGAATATTCATCCTTTGCATTAATAATACAATTATTTGCAGAAGCCATCCCTCCCAACACCACACTGAATGTGCCTCTCTGTATAAATACTGCAGTACAACTGAGCTCTGTATGAAATGTGTATGACCCAAAACTATCAAGCTCTCAGAAAAATCTATTTTCCTTTTCAGTTTCTCTGATTCAGTCACTATTTGCAAAGCTGTATGACAAGTTTCTGGCTATTATGCAACGGGAAAGTATAATGCAATTGCTTATGTATAAACAATAACTTGGGACATCAGGTAATTAAAAAAGAATAGAAACTTGACAAGGCATCTCTGTGATTTCCTAGGGAACATTTGGTACAGAATCACAGTCTGCCAGGCAGAGTTTTCAACTCCTCAGACCCAAATACCAAACAACATCACAAAGGCCTCAGAGACACCAGAAAATTCATAATACTCAAAGTGAAAAATGTTCTACATCCAGAAGTTCAGTTCTGTATTAAGCAAGTGTGACTGTGTATTGCTAAGGCTAAAATGTGAAGTCTTCCTGCCCCTTTTATGGAGTCATTTCCTAGGACAAATTCCCATTGATGCATGGGGCAAAGGGTGAAATACAGCTTTTCAAACCCATTGCAGAGACTAGCCCTGGCTGCCAGCTGACAAGTCTGGGATGTCAAATAAGAGTTTTGCCTGAAAAAATGCCTGTGGGATCCCATGTGTTAAAACAAGTGTATATAATTTAAAAGGAGGGATCAAATATATGTATTTTAGAAGTACAGAACACCCTGTTCTTTGGGCTCAATTTTCTTGTCTTTGTCATGCAGAGGTACTTTCCAGGGGATTACTTGAGAACTAAAATTTCCTGCATAACTAAGGCTGGGGAAGAAGTCCTTCGCTTGCCTAGTAGCTATGAAGCTATTTGCAAGCTGTGGGCAGGTGGACCTAGAATGTTGCTGATGCTTAAAATGTATAGCTAATGTTTGTTGGAAACAGCAGAATTCTGTATCGCTCACACAAATCCTTTGTTAATGTGCTTCAAAGCACATTCTCTCTACTCCTGTCATGTAATTGGAAAGCCTAAGTAAAACATGCATGCTTGATTCCCTGCTGCTCCGCTCCTCTTGTAGGCGCCTCTGACTTCAGTAATACAGACATAAAACTGGAATATTAGAGAACAGTCATGTCTCTTCTCTATGGGAAATGTGCTATCTGCCTTCTTAAGACCCAGCTTTTGTAATGAGCTTTGCCCAAAGGAGATAGCAAAAGTAACATTTACCTTGAAGTCGAAAGACAGAGCCTGTTCCACTGTGGCTTCCCCATTTTTCCACCATTCCAGATATCCTTTTGCTAGGTTCTCACAAATGAACCAGTGTTGTCTTCTGTCCCCTGCTCATCCACTTACACCCAAAGCAGTACACATTGTGAGAGACTATGAAAAGATTCAAGGAGGCCAGAGACTTTTGGTGAGACTTTACTGTCACAGGCTGTCACCCCGGACTCACTGCGCTTCAGCCAATGGACAGCTAGAAAGTCAGTGCTATGAGCAGCGAGAATTTGGTTCATAAATTTCACTTTGCACCTGGTTGGAAAAAATCTTTTGGAAAAATATCCTTACTTTTTAGGCATATCTTCTAAATTAGCAAGGTAATAAACTTGTGACAGACGAAGCAATTAATATACATGTGAATGAGTTCTCTGGTAAGCAAGCCTGAATACTACATTAATAGACTGGTCTGTGTATCAGAATTTTCCAAAGTCAACTTCTATTTACCCATATCATTAGGGGACAGGAGTGAGGGGGAATCTTGTCTGTGTCTTCTCTTAGTGAGCAGGGTTCTGAAAATGGTCTTTTGAATAAATACTTTTTAGCTTTTCTGCCCTTTTAAACTCTCTGGACAAGGTATTTCGATAAATGAATTCCATTTTATTAATAGCAATTTGCTTCATTTTTAAATAGCAAAGACATCTAAATTACATTTATCAGGTGATCTTTCAGGTAGAACAAAACTTTAAGTAAGACTGATCTTGACAACAGAACAGGGATATATTATGAAGACAAAAGCATAAATATTGAGAGAGTGAAGAAAGATGAAAAATAGTTTCCAGTACCAGCATCAAAAATAACACGATTTACATAACAATTGCTCCTCAACACATCTGTTGAAGTAAATGAAATTCCAACAAAGGCTATGGATTATAGCCTATGAGCCGGATCCTGTGAATATTTCAGCAGAATCGTGTGCAGAAGGCCCAGCCTGTAACCTAGGACAACACAGCCACAGTACAGCTGCTCTTAACAGAACAGTGACAAGCTATTTCCAGCATTTTTAGTAAGACTGCTAACACTTTACTGTTTCATTTTTAAAGAAAATTGTGGAAGGATTAATATTAATACTAAACCTAACTATCTTTAACCATGCAGTGATGGCTATACTATGGTGCACATTCTCTGTGATATGAAATGAACAGAATAATAATGGGACAGTAGAAGAATGTAACACAGAGCGAATAGGACAGCATTAAGGGTGGCATACTGTGTGTAAGGCAATATATGCAGTGAAGTGGTTGTTCACTTTTGGGGCCTACCATAATGCCCACTCTGCCTCCTTCACCACTTTGCACGCATTCCCATAGTTTGCACTCCACATCTTGAATTCAAAAGGGTCTGATTCATCTGCCCTCAGCACCACATACAAACTACAAAAGTCTCCTCGACATGGAATCCAAAACCAAACACAGAACTCAAAAAATATGTCCAAAACCCCTGTCTTTGAATGGGAACACGCTACACAGAGATGGTGGGTTTTCCTCGACTTTGTTGTAAGCATAACAATAGAATGGCCGGGAAATCAATATATCTGAGAAACCTCTGATACGTTTTGAAACGTTTCCATCACATGGAAAAAAAGTTTTCTAAACCTGTGCTTTCCCAACGAGTAACAGTTGAGCCTTTTATAGCTTTTCTCCTGGCGTGGGATTTGATTAGCAAGTACAAAGATTTAGACAGAAATTTATTAAGTAACAGTTATATTGTGTTGCAATTAAAACGTAGGAAATTCGCTGTCTACTTAAGCGTTTAAAAATGCTTAATGTAGGAAGCAATTACACCTCATTTTCAAATTATTCCCCTGCCTACAGAGCACGCTGCGGGCAGGTTAAACCG
>NW_009925796.1:0-20284 GCF_000696875.1 Nestor notabilis | reverse complement strand
CAGGGACTGTAGTGGTAGGACAAGGGGTAATGGGTTCAAACTTAAACAGGAGAAGTTCAGGTTAGATATAAGGAAGAAGTTTTTTACTGTGAGGGTGGAGAGGCACTGGAATGAGTTGCCCAAGAAGTGGTAAATACTCCATCCCTGGTGGTGTTCAAGGCTAGGTTGGACAGAGTCTTAGGCAACATGGTCTAGTGTGAGGCATCCCCGCCTCAGAAGGGTTGGAACTAAATGATCTTAAGGTCCTGTCCAACCCAAACCATTTTTGATTCTATAAGAAATTTTTTACAATGAGGGTGGTAAAATACTGGCACAGGTTGCCCAGAGAGGTGGTGGATGCATGATCCTTGGAGACAATCAAGGCCAGGCTGGATGTGGTTCTGGGCAACCTTATCTAGTTGAAGATGTCCCTGCTCATTGCAGAGGGGTGGGACCAGATGACCTTTGAAGGTCCCTTCCAACCAAAACTATCCTATGATTCTATGATCACCAGGCATGGTGTGAAACAACATTTTATTCAAGACAGCCCTTCTGTTTGCTGGCTGGGCATTCACACTGAAGGACCGTGGCGGCAGCCAGTGCTGGTGCGAGGCGGATTGGCTGCACAGGCGGACACCTACATATTTGCCCCAGGGGACGGCGCTCAGCCACACTTGCCCAGGCACTCGAGGAGCTCCATGCGGATGGCGATGCGCACATGCCAGCCCAATGGGATGAGGCGGATGTAGCGGGCCACGATGGGCGGCCGCAGCAGGTTCTGCACCGAGGATGAGCGGTCTGAGTTGCCATAGAAAACCTGTGGAGAGAGTTGTGGGCAGGTGGTTAGGGGGCTGGAAATCCTGCCCTGTGAGTGTGGGGTGCCTATGCAGAGCAGAGAAGGAGGAGGACCCCTCTCCACCCCCAAAATTAAAGTTTTTAAAAATAGTCAGGCGCAGAAACTTTTGTCATACTGACAGGGTTTTCTGAGTAAGTCACTGTCCCTCTGTTGTTCCTGCACTTCTTATGGTTAGGCTGGACTTAATCTCACTCCATTCTCTCTCAATTGCCTTCCTGCAGCAAGGCACTGCATGTTTGGACTAAGTGTGGTTGGCCTTGGCTGTTTGCATTTTGTGAGCTGGGCTCGCAGACACACTGATTTAGACAAAAGATATATTTGGGGGCTTTTTTCCTCTGCTTGGCCATGCTGCTACATCTCCTGCCAAGTCCTGTTCTTCGGGAACGCTCAGCATCTCTTTAGGCCTATGGGAACCAGTAATTCAGCAAAGCCACCAGAGCCTCCCATGCTGGGATGGGGCCATCCCACAGATGGACACTGAGGATGGCTAGGAGGCACCAGCTGTGGCATCCCCCAGCCCAGGTGGGCTGCAAATGGACCACAGGCACCACTGTTCTGTCTCCCCAGTGTAATTTTTTGCTTCAAACCAACTCAGTGCAGCATCACAATAGTTCAGTGGGTTGTGACTTAAGTAGTTGTTAAGGGATTTTTCTGCATTGTCATCATGCACTAGCCCTGAACTTATGGCAAAAGGAGCTCCCATTTTGCAGTGCTTAGGCATGGCTGGGGTTGTATGGCTGCAGCCAAGAAAGGGGTTCCATCACAGAGATGCTGCCTCCTCTGCCAGCTAATGCCTCCAAGCTTAATCTGGAGTCCACTGTTATCATTAGAAAACGTTTAAAATGCATTCTGTCCTTCTGTGGCTGGTCAGTGTGGAACTCACCCTCAGCGCAGGGGGGGATGCCCTGCTCTGTGCTGCTCCTGGATTTGGGGTGGGCACCGGGCCCCATCCACCCTGCTCCTCCCACAGAACACCCCTCTTGGGGCACCTCCCCAGCAAGATGTGATTTGTTCATGTCACTAAATAGGCCACCCCTGCACCAGAGGCCAAAGTGCGAAGTCCACTGACCCGGTTGTTGCCGGTCTGATCCTTGTAGTAAACCCAGTTGAGGTTTTCATCGGTGCGGTACTGCATGCTGTACTTGGTCATCCACTCATCGGCGTCGCAGCGACCCTGCGTGAGGATCCCTGAGATCACCTTCACCTCTTTCAGGTCAATCTGCAGCCACTGCCCGTTGTCCTGGTACTTCGAGAGCCACGCGCACCTGGGGGGACACCAGTGGACCCAATACATCTGCCACCATTGCCCTCCTGGACAGACGCTCCTGTTCCCACATGGACAGGGGTCCCCAGCCCCCCTCCCCCACCCACCCATGGGGCCCTTTGGGAAGACATTTTTGGACTCACCCGAAGCCTTGCCCATTGAGGCGGGCCTTGTTGGCAGTCCAGGAGGAGTACCAGCCCGTGTACTGCTCAGGGTTGGAGCAGCTTATCTGGTCTGGGGTGACGGCACCAGACTCGAAGCCCAGGGGCTTGTGGTAGGGGCACTCTGCAGAGCAAGGGAAAAAATACCTTAAGGGACATGAGTGTCTTTGTTCCCTGGGTGTGTTTGCACACTTGTTGTCAACACCTTCTGTGGTTTCACTGCTCCCTCTCCTCCTCGGCCAGGATACTGGGGATGCTCTTACACCCAGACCACAAACCCTGCAGTATTTGCTGCACAGGGCCATGGCATCTTCATTTTTAACTCTTCTCTTGTGTGAATTTCTAACTCTTACTTTTTTCTCAAACTTACTAAACCTGTGCTGCCTGTAGCATTTTGAAGGGAAGGTTTTATTCAGATGTTACAGTCCAAATTTCCTTCTTACAAGCATAGGGAAGCGTATCCAGACTGAGATCCATTGACCTTAATCCAGCCTCCAGATTGCCAGTCTGCCTGTTTTTTGAAAAGTGCCTTTTCTTGCTGGGCTTTATCTCCTTCTACTTCTCCATTCACTGACTTGATTGATGGCCATGCCTGCATGGCAAAGTTACTGAGCCTGCTCTGATCATCCCCCCTCCACAAGCACCCTCAGTTCTTTTGCATTTTCTGCTATGGGGACTGTCTTTGTATCTGGAGAAGGTCTTGTTTTGTGGAAAACCTGTGGCTACTCTGGTGCCAGTGAGATGTCATGCTTGGGCCCTGCTGAAGGTTCAAAGATCTCCATCTGAGGTTTTGCTTTCCAATCTTCAGGCTACCAAATTTGATCCCACAGCTGTCTTCCACCACAGTGAGAAGTTCACCAAGACTCCTCTGGCTGCAAAACCTCTAGGGGCAGAAATAACTCATTCACCATTAAAACCTTCTGTGGTGGGTCACCACACAGTGCTCTGGAAGGCAAGCCTTTAGTGATGCTGCCATGCAGAGCACCTGCATGCTGCCTGAACGTAGTTGTGGGGTTTTTTTTATGACTGTTTTTTATGCCATGAGGTTATCACCACCTATCTAGATACACATAAACACCTATATTATGGGCATCACTTTCTAATTTTGCAGTCTGTGGCCAGGTGTGGTGCCCCCAGGGGTAACTCTGTCACATTTTCAAGTTCAGTGTGGTTCCTTTCACAGGTTTCATCAACAGAGGAGCAAACAAAGCTCTGTGCAGTTTCACTCATGGGCAGGATGTTTCCTTGCCTTAGCCATGCCTGACCGATGAGTGTGGTGCCTCGTGTTACAAATGACAGGCATGCAGGGAGCATCAGTAGGCACCCAGGGCTTGGCATGACCGCAGCCTCCCTGGTGCAATGACCCAGCACTGCAGCCATGCAGTCAATGTCTCATTAGCAAGCTCCACTAGGTCGATATCCTATGCATCAATATCTCATTAACATATCTTGCTCAGTCAGTACCTCATTAACATGTTTTTCCCCATGGAAAAACATAGCCACTGTCCCAGTTTCCTCCAGGCATGGAAACATCATGCTTTTCCACCACGTTAAAACCCTTGCCAGGCAGGGGTGGCCCTGTGTTGTTTACTACTCAGCAGGCTTATCTCATACACCGCGTAACGTTACTTTTAGCAACACTAATCCTCTGACCACACAACTGTAATGCAATTAGCAGGTCACCTTCTGGCATGTCCAGCTGCCCCATGCGGAGGGACCCACAAAACAGATGACTTGTGCCCTTCTGGCCAAACCAGCAGAGCCATTTAATGCCATTACTGCCAACCTGGAGAAAACGCATGGAGTGGTGGTGAGGCTGGCTGCTTCCCTCTGGCTGTGCCACAGACAACTCTGCAGCGCCTCAGCACAGCTGCTCTGCAAACCATAACCAGGCAGCAGGGATGTGAGGCCTCACCACTATGGCTAGGCTGGGCCGGGGAGAGAGACAAGCTGGGAGATACAGTGAGGAGATCCATTATTCAGGAGAACAGCCTTTATTAGTCAAAGAAGATACCTTCATTACTCAGCTACATAATGCTAATGCGTGAGAGCACCCCTCACAACTAACCTGGCCAGGAAATCTGGAGCTGCTCCTCTCACACGTGTCCCTCAGCCATGGAGAGATCAACCAAATCTGCCATGTTTCCTCTCCTTTCCATCCCTTTCAAGGAACAAGGTTTTTAAAAGGATTGAAGATAGATAGGTTTATATTGGACATAAAAAATTTTTCACGACACTGTTGGTGAGCCACTGGAGCATGCTGCCTAGAGAAGTTGTGGATGCCCCATCACTAGAATTATACAAGGTCAAGTTGGATGGGGCTTTAAGAAACCTAGTGTAATGAAAGATGTCCTTGCCAAAAGACAGTGGGCTCCATGATGATCCTGTGACAAAGAAGAGTTGTGGTAGCCAGCTCTCTAAGCAGCGGTGAGTCCAGGCAGGGCTGTACCAGCTCAGGCTCATGTTTGGGGTAGTGCACATGGGTTTCTTGCATGAGACACTGAAGGAAATCCCCACAACGGGACATATAAAGTCTCATTTCTGGAACTCCTATAAGTGATTCTTCTGCGTCAAAAGTGCTATCTCCAACAAATGCCTTTTTACTTTTTAGATCTTCCCCCACAGGCAGCCCTGTGGAGATAACAGCTGCAGAAACTAGAATGACAGAGCATGAGAAGCCATGACCTTTTACTGGGGATGTTTGGGGCTGCTTTGCCCTGGGGACAAGACACCACCCATGCACAAGGTTGAATCTTCTTGTTGTAGTTTCTCCAGACAAGGAAGAAGCCTGTGGGCAATGCTAAGCTGGTCGAGCACCAGGCAGATGTGGTATCCACAGGAGCAAGGGTGCACAGAGGGCGAGCTCAGGGAAAGCAGATGGCTTGGACCAGCTGGAAAGCCTCTGTGCTTGTCAGCTCCCTCACACTGTGGGAGGGAAGCCTTCAGGTCCAGCAGAAGCATGGGATAGAAGCATCTGGGGGTTTTCACCTCACATTTCTGTTTGTGGCAAGCTCTGCCAATGGCATCATATCTTCTTGTCAATACATGGTTTTATTTGCTTTCTAGCCTGTCTTGGCTTCCACTGAGAGCTATTCCAGGGTAATTCATTTAACCTCCTCCAGGGCAGCCATGCCAAACACTGAGCACTGGGGTGATGTTTCCCTTGTGTATGTCCCCTGGGGAAATGGGGGCAGCGTAACACACCTCAAGTAGTTGCATAGCCTCTTGCAGGAGCTGGGAAGAAATGGTTGCTAGTAGGCATCAAGCAGTGGCATGTGACTTTTGGCTCCCAGCTCCAGCTGGGATGAACACATCAGTGTGACAGAGGCACAAATTAGAGTGCAGCTTCTGTGGAACACATGAGCTAAACTTGAAGACGAGTTGGGCACTGATAAAGCCTTGCTGGGATAATGTATCAGGGGAAATGTGGCAGAGGGTAACAAAGAAAGAGCTTGATCAGAAACCTGTAAAACATGGTCTGTGAGGAGTAGCTGAAGGAGCTGGGCAGGGGCAGCCTGGAGAAAACTCAAAAAAACCCACTTTTTTTGCTGTATAAAAATATGCTGCAAAGAAAGAATAAGCTGTTTTTCTTGGCCCTTGGAGAGAGACACAAAGTCACAGGCCAAACTTCAGCAAGGGAAGATGAGCCCAGGTGGTACAAAAGGTTTCCTGCAGAAAGCCCTGCATACTGTGTTAGCTGCCCCAGGCAGTTTCCCATACCAGTGTGCCAGGCCACCCTAGGTCATCTCCCAAGGTCCAAGCATGATCTCTGCTGCTACTGCCCCTCTGCCTGATTATGCAGGGTCACCCTGCACCCCTCGCTGGTACAGCTCCCCTGGCGCCACCAGCAGCTGGGTTTGGAACAAGTACCACCATAACGTGCCACCTCTGCAATGCAGGATGCAACAGGGGGAGCTGCTGAAGATCACCAGATATAGCTAAAAGTGCATGGCCCCTTACCTGGCATGCACTCTAAGCTGTTAGTCCTGCTGGACCACACTGAGTTAGGACCTCCTTGACAGTCACATTTGCAAGCCTTGCTGTGCCACAGCTCCAGTCTCTCATCCTTAAGGGAAGGTAAAAAAACAGTAATAAATCAACATAGTCATCAACAATAGTGACACGAGATAAATCTGAGTACTGAACCACCCGCCCAGGTTGCTGTACCTCCTCTGAGCCCCCTCCTTCGTTTCAGTCTAGCATGAAACATGGGATGACTCCCCTTTGGATTCAGAGGCAGCAGTATGTGCCTGGGCTTGGAGGCCCAGGTGCCATTCCTCCTTCTGCCCCGAGGTGCCAGAAGTGGGCAGTGCCAAATCCTCAGCATCTACCCAGCAGCCAAACCAGCCAGAGACTTACCTCTCCTGGGGAAAGGGCCATGGCAGCTGCAGCAGTGGGCATGGAGGGAAGAAGAGAGAGATCAGAAATGAAAAGGCTGCAAGCAAATGTTAGGAATTGCAATGAACATTTACTCCTGAGCTGGGGACAAATAAACTGAGGAAGGACTGACAAATCTACTGTGTTTCCCTAAGTTATCTGCAGGGGAAAGCAAGAGGACATGGGCAGGAACAGAGCACTCTGTGTGCCTGTGTAGGTGCTACTCTTTCACTGTGTTTTCTTCTTGATGCTTTTGGCATCTCCTCTTTCTGATCAGATACACCTGAAACATCCTGAGGAGAAACCCAGGCCAGCCCCCTCAGCCTCTGCTTTACAGCTTATTTTGCCCCTATCCCTTTTTGCCATCTTCCTGCATCACAGTTTCCCTTTCCCATCGTGCCCTGTGTGAGCTGGTGAACCCCAAGACTGAAATCCCAGCCTGGTGCCACCGCAAACCGCCAGTGCCTTTGGAGGAGATGGGACACCCTGCAAGGTGTCTGGCCTGAGATCACTCCCTCTGGATGGGATAGAGGAAAATGAAATGTAAATAGGTCTTTCCAATCCATCTTACCTACAAGACTCCCTTTTTTTCTTTCTTAAAGAAAACCAGTTGTTGTGGCTGTACAGGAAGAGCCACAAGAGATTTTTGTAACATCTGACCTGGTTTTTCTCCTGCCTGTCACTGAGCAATGGCTTTTTTCAGTGAAGTCCAAAGCAGACTATGTTAATAGCACGTGGACTGGCAGTATAGTGCCCAGGCAACTATGAAAACAAAATAATTTAAAAAAAAATAGTTCCATAGCTGCTGATAACTCATTAACACAAGTCAAATGTCAAACATCGTGTATTCAATGCCAGTAGGGAATCTGCAAGCCACTAAGGACCAAGTGATTGAGCAGGCAAAAACTTGCATGCACGAGCCATTACAAACCCATCATCCCCAAACAGAGGTTTTGTGAATACAAAAAGAGGATCTTTTCACCAAATGAATTAGGCTGAATTATTCACTAAAATCTAGTTATGATTTATTCATTCATACACTGTCAATTTGCTGAGCCTAGGAAGCTCCAACTAATGCTGGGAATTTACATCTCGCATTTCTATAGCAAGTTTCATCTCAAAAGACTCATAGACACTATGCAATTACAGTCAGCTGAAATATAAACTTTATACAAAGCTCTTTTTATTACTGAAATGCAACAGCTCCTTGCATGTGACACTGAGCCTGAATGTTATCAAAAGTCTGAAAGAAAGACCCCAACAAAGAACAAAATGATAAAGAAATTCAAAAAGAAAAATCCTTTCTCGAGCACAGAGATGGTGTCCTTTGCTTCAGTGCCCCAGGGCGGCATTTCTGGCATCAAGAACTTACTGCATTAACCCAAGGCATCAGCCGTGGCAGTAGAAGCAAACGTCAACCTACAGTAAAAAGATGTGGCTTTTAGTCAGGCCCAAGAGGGAGGCAGGGGGCACCCACACCTTTTTTTGCACGTCTCCAAATCTGGCCTCTTGGAAAGTGTAGGCTGGGGCCCACACACAACACCGCACTCCACCCTTCTCAGCACAGATGCCACCCAGCCAAGACCTGTGATCCATTGTGCAACAAGAAAACCAAAGCAGAGGTGCAAGCCAAGGCCATGTAGCGCATGGTCTCCTCCATGCTGTGCCACACAGGGCAAAACAGGTCAGCTTAAAACAGCGGGAAGGTGGCATAAGTTAACACTGCCTGTTACCACATCAATACAATAAAAAACAGGACTTGATCACCTATCAAAACTGTACCATCTTTGCCAATTAAAGCAGTGCAGTGCCTCTCCTGCCTGCTTGATGCTCTGTTTGACGACAATGCTGGAGTGGCACTGGCACCAGGTTCTCAGGTGCCTCTCCTGCCCCTCCAGCCCATGGCACTGTGGCCTTTCCCAGCAGGACAGGTGCTCTGCTCTGGAAGTGCTAGCTGCAATGACTAGCTTCATTACCCTGCGATGTGGGAGCCTGGCTCCCCAGCCAGCACAGCTTGCCATGCATCCCTACTACCCAGCAGTCACCAAGGAGGTCTGAGCTTGAGGGGCTGCAGAGTTGGCTCCTTCAGTCTACAGGTGCTCAAGTTTTATTAGAGATGTGATTTAGAGGTCAACTTTGCCTTTTTGAGCTAGAAGAGGTTAACTGCTGAGGGCTCACTCCCACAAGTGGCTCAGCTGTCCGGCAGCTGCAGCGTGAGGCACAGGGAAGCAGCAGGCCTGCCTTGGGGGAAGCACAGCAGTCCTTCCTGAGCAACATGGCCTGACAACCCCTGGCATCAGCAGAGTAAAGGAGAGGAAAAGATGCCCTTGCCTGCAGTCGGCCAGAAAAAGTAGTAATTGATATATTGGTGTGTTTACAGCTGTGATGGGTCCTGTCCTACAAAGGAAATGAAGAGGAAAGCTGGCTGCCAATAGTCTAAAAATGTGATGGCCAGCATGCTTTTATAGTGAGCATGTTTGCCTTCAAGGAAGGTTACAAAGATAATTGGTAATTGTAGGTCAGGCAGAACGAATTGCTGCAATTCATGGGAGAGTCGTAAGTCCTGTGCGGTCGCCAAGGGCTGTTGTTTTAAAAGTACAAGATTGAAAAAAAAACCCAAAACATTATAAAGGAAAAAGCCCTATTTACAGCCCAGACATTCAGCAAACCATCACCAGTTCAGTGAAATAAATTGCAATCTGCATGTTTGTGAGAGGCATGCACCTTTCCTGTCCCTCCATCCCGCCCTGCAGCATGGCACGTCCAATGCACTCCCATGCAAAAATGCTACCACATAATGCAGGATTTGGGGACAGGGGCTTGGGAAAGCACCAGGGGATGATTTTGTGCCTTGTGGGGATGGGCTGAAGCATGGGCCCTGGGATAGCCCCACTTGGCACCTGATGCTGAGCAGGATGGAGGGGAGAGATGTGCCATGGATGGGCCCAAGTCTGGGGGAGAAGGAAAAGAGCTGGCAGAGGCAGTCCTGGAACGCTGGGATTGAGAGGACACATGTTTCCTGAGGTGGAAGTGGGATAAAGCAGCAGCCACAACTTGGGGCTAGCTGGGGAAAGGAAGGAGCAAGCAGTAACAAGGAGGCTAAACTGCTGGCATTTTAGTGACAGGAACAGGTAACCTTGCGTCCCAGAAAATCTAGAACATGGTTAAACAAGAGAGAGAAAGAAGGAAGGTAAGTGTGGGAAGAATTAACACCAGCAAAGGCTGAGTACATTTCATAGAATGATAGAATGGTTTGAGTTGGAAGGGACCCTAAAGATCATCTAGTTCCAACGTCCTGACATTGGGCAGGGTCACCTTCCACGAGAACAGGTTGATCAAAGCCCCATCCAACCTGTCCTTGAACACTGCCAGGGATGAGGCATCCAATAATCCAATAAGGTATTTTGGTAAGGTCAAATCTGAGAAATCATATTGAACATCCTGCCCACAGGGCCATGACAACAAGCCATCTTTTTTTAGTGCGCCTAGAACTAATGACAGATGTACAAGCATGAGAAAGCACATTAAAAATAAAACAGAGAAATAAAATACAACACAGAATAAACGTCGGTCACTCAATTTACCGGAATTAGTTCACATAAACCTGGCCATTGCAGGTAAAGTATGTGGAAAATGTTAATGACTTTGTTTATTTCTTGCCTTTACAATTTAGGTGGTCTAAAAGCTTCATCTGGAAAATAGTTAATTTTGTCTTTCATCTCTGTAAGTATCAACTCAGTTTAACAGACCTCAGAAAGATGAGAAAAATTATTTCCTCTCTTCTCCTAGTGAAGAGCACTTCCTCATGACACATCCCTTTCCTAGTGTGGTGGCTCCTGGGTGCATAGCTAGTCACCTGCTTCTCTTTGGCGCATGTAGGCCATAGGGCAGAGGAAAAGAAAACCGCTTAAGAAACAGAAAAATTGACTGGAGACCCAGAAAAGCTGTCACAGAAATTAAAGGGGTGAGTGCAATGAATGGCACTGGTTTTAACATGGTTTCTGAGAGGCATACCATTGCAAGTCCCTGTTTTCCTTGAGCACCACATCGGAGAGCATCAGGACACAGAGCTAGGTACGGCACAGAGGGTTGAGACACTGAAAAAGCACTGCAGTACCTCTGTGCCCATCGGGTGCTAGTTTGTGGGTTGCTGTATTATTAACCTCAGCTATTTTTACATCCCAGCCCTGGAAATCATGCCAGGCGAGCACAGTGACTCACATCAGGCTGTGCCAGCCTCGAGCATGGTGCATTTGGGGAAGCTGCGGCATCCCAGGCCACCATCATATGTGGCATTTTCCCCATCTTGCCTTGCCCTTGTGCCAGAGGTGACAGCACAGCCGTGGCTGGTCCTCAGGTCCCCTTGGCAGCTGTAACCCCCTCACCCAGTCACTTGGTGGTTGCTCTTGTTTGTTTTCCCCCCAGGGCTTTTTCCATGGCCATGCTAAAGCAGGATCCATAGGACTGAGTCGTGCAAATAGTGCCTTTACTTGTAAAAAGTGCAGGCTCTAAATGGTGCTTGGGAGCTACGCTGGCAGGCAGGGACCCTCAGGGCATATGCAGATCTGTGTCCACCAGAAGGTTTTGGGAGTCAGGCTGTTCTGGTGAAAGCAGGCTGTTTATCCATGGGCTCTCACCACCCAAAGCCACTCTAGATGGTATTCTGGCCCTGGCACCCCCCAGGAAGGCAACAAGACCAGCACCAATGCCAGCCTGCAGAAGGGAGAAGGGCTCATATTTAATTTTAAACTTCTCTCTCCTGCTTTAATGCAGCTTCTGCTTTCCTCATTCCTTTTCTGGGGATTTTTTCATGGTTTATTATTTTCATTTCCATTTCATTTTCTTTATTTAAATGATTTTTATTTGGTTTCCATTTACATTCATTTGTATTGTGTCTCATATAACATTTGCTGGTATTTATCTGAAAATTATAAAATCCATATTTAAATAAGGGCAATTATACCTATTTAATTAATACTCATTTCTCTTTTATGCCTGCTGTCTCCATTACGTTTCCACATTTTTTTTAATGTTGTGAAGATATTTGAAAAAAAATAAGTTGGGAAAAATATCAACCTTTTACCCTTTTCTTCTTAAGAGATGTGTAATTATTTTTTCCTCCAAAGTGTTCCTTTGAAAACTTTTGGCAATTTCTGATCTGACACGTTTGTTCCTTCCTGCTTAGAGCTTAGAGCTATGCAGAACATTGCCTGCATAGTAATTTCATTAGATGTATTGATTATGCCAAAGGGCAGCACTAAAGATGTTATTTACTGTGATATGAAGGCGGGTTTGGGCCTTTGATTTTGTTTTTTGGGGGGAAAAAAAGAAATTCACTCTTTTCAACTGCTGAGATGTGCTTATTCCCTGACATGTAGTGAGCATGGCTGGAGTAATGCAGCACAGTCATGTCACATTCAATGTGCTAAAAGCATATTCATGCCAGCCCGGGGCTTGGGGTGCTCCCGCTCACCATATGGAGGGGGCCCAGCAGCTGCTGTGGCTCATGTTGCAGGAGCCTGCCTGCTGCACCATATGCTACTGCTGCTGCTGTGGTGGTGTCGCCAGCAAACACAAGCCCAGCCAGGGTGTGGGGCGTGCTCCTCTAAGCCACTTGTTCTACCAGGGAAAATAAGTTAAGGAGCTTACGACAGCCTCAGCACACGTGGCTTGGGGGATTGGCCTAGCAGCACCTTCTTCATGGTAGGAGAGGCAGGAGCGTTGAGGGGAACCAAGGCAAAGCATCACTGCTCACTCTTTACCCAGAAGAGGACATATGGTCCACAACGCAGAGAAAACCAGTAAATTAAGAAAACCAGTAAATTAAGAAAATAAATTAAATACCAAAAGAGCAATGCCTGGAAAGAGATCCTACAAGTAATTGTTCACTGCAGGCTCTCATAAATATCCTGATGTGTGGGTGTCTATTAAAAGCAAGCTGTGTCTGAGATTCAGAACAAGGTATGAATTCATTCCAAGGACTAACTGCAGGTTATGCCACACATTGGGAAAAAATGATGGAGTCTGGGTAAAAAGCAGCCTTCGAAGAAGCTCAGTTACCAGTAACCTTCCCAGGTGAAACAAAGGAGAGCAAAGAGATAAGGTATGAGAACACACAAATATATGCTGGAAGATTGAAAAACCCTAGTAATTAGACAGAAGGGGGTACAGCCAAATGTAAAAGGATGATATGAAGGCATGGCTAGTTGGGGCACACTTTCCTATCCGTGAAATTTGGTAGACCAAAATATTCAATGTAAAGAAAGAAAGATAGATAGAAAAAAATAGACAAAGCAAAACACTGATAATTAATTCAATATCCATAGGGAAAAAGCTGGATTGTCTGATAAATCTGTCCCCCACTCGGACAGATCATACTTTATTCACACATTAATGTTGGTAGATAACCCCCAGCACCTAGCAAAAGCAACCTCAGCCTTGTTTAAGACAACAGCAGCTTTGCTATTGGCTTTGATGAAGCCAGAATTCAAACACAACCCACAAAATGATCTGCTTGTTCCACAGCTGGGTTCCACAGAAGGAGACCATGACCCTGAATTTGCTGGCTTCTTCTAGCTCTGGTTTAACTGCTTTCATTGCTACTTTTCAGAAAAGTAAATTTGAGAAAGCTTCAGAATTGATACTTTTCCCATTTTCTTGACTTATGATTGCTTTTTGTTTTTAAAGTGCCTTTGGAAGTCTTTTCTGGGTCAATATACAAGAAAGAGACTTTGAAAAACAGGCAGATCTCCATCAGCAATGTCTTGCTGCTAATGATCAGATTTTCATTAATCAAGATTTTTGATTAAGGAAGGACCAGTCTTTCATATTACACTGTACCTCATTTTTCAAATCAGCATTATTATTTACACACTGGCTCAGCTGCACTGCAATTTTCTTTGCAAATTCATATTTTGACAAATTATATGGCAAATTTTTTACACTGCAATTATTTTGTGAAACAGTTTTACTACTGAATATTCATAGAGCTGTAAGAACGCTGCTCACTTATGTACATAAATTATGCATCTCCTCCACAATTTTGCCTTTCCCCAAGTTATTATGCTTCCATGAGAATGCAGAGAAGAGCTTTCTCTATATGCCACAGCCCCTGGTAGAAGAAGAAGTGTGGATGAGACAAGAAATACAAAGAGGGACACCTGAAAGGGCCTCTCAGGAGGTAAAAGCGCGTACCTTTGTACCAGAAAAGAAGAGACAGCAGGGCACTTCCCATCTTGAACCGCATCTTTTCCTTCCTCTTTTGAGAATAGCTCCTTAGCGTGCTGCTAGGCTTGCTGGGAAGGCATGAGATTAACTTAAGCATTGCCTAAGCACCTTACTCTCCTTCATTCTCATGATTTTATCAAGCACCATCAAGCCAACCACACAATTATTACTGTCAAGCTCAATCGTCTAGGTTGTCATGTGTAACAGTTTTTAAGAGGTAAAAAGTACTGAGGTACTGACACTCTGAATGTAATTTGATTCTGTATACAGACATATGTCCAAATAAACAGGGACATACCTACTTAGAAACCACATATATCCTCCATAGAAATGTAGATGTCTAATGCTTATAACATATATGTAGTACTGTGCTAGTTTTGGCTAGGGTAGAGTTGATTTTCTTCATGGCAGCCAGTATGGGGCTGTGTTTTGGATTTGTGCTGGAAACCATGTTGATAACTCAGGGATGTTCTAGCTATTGCTGAGCAGTGCTTACACAGAGACAAGGCTTTTCCTGCTCCTCACACCACCCCACCAGCAAGCAGGCTGGGTGTGCACGAGGAGGTGGGAGGGGACACAGCTGGGACATCTGACCCCAACTGACCAGAGGGATATTCCATACCATATGTCATCATACTCAGCATATAGAGCTGGGGAAGAAGAAGGAAGGGGGGAATGTTTGGAGTGATGGTGTTTGTCTTCCCAAGTCACCATTACTGTGAAGGAGCTCTGCTCTCCTGGGGATGGACCTGCCTGACCATGGGAAGTGGTGAATGAATTCCTTGTTTTCTTTGCTTGTGTGCACATTTTCTTGCTTTACCTGTTGAAGTATCTTTATCTCAACCCACAAGTTTTCTCACTTTTACTCTTCTTATTCTCTCTGCCATCCCACCAGAGGCAAGTGAGCAAGTGTCTGTGTGGGGCTGTGTGGGGTTAAACCATGACAAGTATATATTGTCTATTGTATGTAGTATGTATTCATTACCTTCCACCCCAGTTATTTACCTCTACACTATCAATGCCTTTCCTAATAATAGCTGTAGAAATCTGCCCTGGCCTTAATGCTCTTTCAGTCACCTAATAGCAAGGGGTTGAAAACTGCAATTAGTAGATCAAAAGGAAATAGCACATCTTAGTTGTTTACTTTCTGAGCTGTAAAAATCTCAAACCAAAAAAGTAAACCTCCCTTTTCTAACAGTTTTACCTGTAGTATCCTCTAATCAGCTTACATCAGAGAGTTATACATTTGATTTTAAAATGACTGAAAGATTCAAGACATCAACAGTGTTGACTGCTACTGATTCCAGTGGATCTTGCACCCATTCCTCCAATCTCTTTTAATTATGTGCAATTAGTAGTGAATTTTTAATGATGGTTTTTGAAAGCAATTGCTTTGGAAGCAGCTTTCTTTATTTCAGAAGATTTCAGATTGTATGCACATGGAATAGATTAAAGTGCTGCATAGATCACGTATGCTGCTGCTGAATTAAACTAGACCTGTCTCTAGTTTTCTGGTGTACATCCATCAAAAAAGCACTATACAAACAAGGATGCTGACTTTTTGGAAACAGTCTCCTGGGCAGCATTCATCTCACCTGTCTTTGGATACCCACAGATTTGGAATGCTCTGTAAATGGGATGTCAGGGATGGCATCCCTCTGCAGATGTACCTCCAGTGCTGCATCCTGCCCTCGCCAGGGTGTGAGACATGACTGGGATGAGCCTCCAGCCAAGGAGGATTGCTGCTTTGCTCAGCCTTGAGCAGTTTAACCTGCTCAACCAACTTTTCCCAGTTTAATCTACCCTCAAGGAGAGGACGGGTAATCACAGGCAGACCCATGAATGGACATGGCCATCCTGCTTTGTGGACCTAGGCCAACTTACCCCAAACACTAGGGAACATCAGTGTATGGCAGGGTGAGTAAGCAGGTTGGCACAGAGACAAAGATTTCCAGAGCTGCTGAAGATGCTTGGATATCTATTCCCTCTTTGCACTGATGAGCACTTGGTATCTAAATCCCATGGTCTTGATAATCCCAGTTTAAAAAACTCTAAATACGTTCATCCACATATCTCTTGGAAAAACAGATCAGAACTTCAGCCTCTCACCTAATGGTCACCAGGAGGCAGAACTGCTCACCCAAAGAGAAATCACCTACCGTATTTTAAAAAAGTGAAACCAAATTCTCCCCCACTACTCCATGTGTTTTAAAATCAGCCATGGGTTATGGTCATCTCCACCTTTCAAATACATCTTGATTTTGTGTAAGAACTGCAATAGCTCAGGGATCATGTCCAGAAATAGCACAGCTATTATCAAAGAACACTTCATCCGAAGGTACACTCTCAGGATTGGTGGTGTCCCAGTTATAAAACTCCCTCCCTACAGAAAAAAGTGCAGCCTTTGTTTAAAAATGTGTCTGTAGCACTAAAAAAATTGAACTGGCTCACAGGAAGAGTAGAAGAGCCTTTTAATACATTAAAAATATATTAAAACTTTATGCAGTTCAGACCTTCTGTGTCTAATGGTGTACATGGTCCTTCATTTTTGTAACTGTAAAGACCAAATCTGTGCTGCCACTGCAGAGAACATTACTAAATGAATCATGTAGTTAATTCCTACTGAGCATACAAATACTTTCAGGTACAGAAGACAGAAAGCATTTTAAAGCGAGTACACAATATAGCACCAGAAAGGGCTACATCTGCCCTTAAAAAAAAAAAAAAAAAAAAAAAAGAAAATTGAAAAGGATAAAATTAGCCTGGCATTGATTAGGGAACAAAACTATGGCTGGTACAAATGATCCAAAGTAGGACAGTTTGGTGACACTCACAGTGCTGTGTAAAACAGAGGCAGGAACTGACTGAGCAGGTTCACTCTTGGCCACACATCTTCTCCAGGTCCAGCTGGTGTCCCTTGGCCTTAAGACATTTTGGTATGTTTTCATGGCCCTCAGATATCTTGGTGTGTTTTCTTCCCCCATACTGTGGGAAATAACACAAAGGCCACCCTGCATCATTGGTATGCTCTTAGTCCATGAGTTTTGAGTACAGCTTGCATTTCCAGGGGCATGACGTGAAGGCACGGGGGTATGTAAGGGTGTGAACCCCCTGGGATGGCAGCAGGGGGAACAAACCGAGTGGAGGCTGTTCAGCACCCTGGCCGGGGATGCTCCTGGCATGTCCTTCCCCAGCTGGGTTAGGTGGCCTGAACCACAATTTTACCAGGAGTTTGCTAAGAATTAAACAGCATGAATCACTGGAGGCCAGTGTTCCAGTCCATACCTTGGCCTGGCTTTGTTAACAGCTACAGATACAGCTCACCACCGTTTAAGGAGCTCTATGTCAGTATTTTATGCAGACTTAGTGCTTTCTGCCCACGGCTTTCTCCTTATGAGAAACAAATTTGCTTCTGAGCGTGGCAGAGCAGTGCATCCATGAGCTCCCAAAACACATATGGGGGCATGGAGGCCTTCCTGGCATTTGACTGACTGGCAGTGTGCACGTGTGCCCTCAGAGGGGAAGCGGGTAAGAAAAGCACTCGTATGTGAGAGAGAAGTGCAACTCCACATAGCGGTTTCATGCTTCTCCCAAAGTCAGACTGCCAGACAGCTACATCAGAGCGGCATGCACAGATTCACGCGTCTGGGAGCTGAACACACGACACACAATGTCTCAGCACAAATGTGTGACTGGTGTGCTTTGGTTTTAGCACAGTTAGGGAATGTACAAAATATACATTTATACATGTACGTGTGAACCACAGAAGCAGGATACTGACGTGCTGAGAGAGCAAGACTGCCAACGCTTGTCAGAGTTTGAGTCGAACCGGTAGGAGCTGGATCCTCTTGAGATGGATGAAGCTACGATGGTCTACAAATGCAGAAGATCTGTACCTTGAAATAAAATATTCTTTCCACAAGTGAAGTGTGAGCTGAAGTCCTCTTTTGAAAAGGAGCCTTTTCTCTAAATGTAAGAAAACACAATGCAGATAGATAGTTACCTGGTGCTAGCCACCAGGATCAGGCCCACTCCCTGTTATGCATGCAGCGGGGGAGCTGTGGCTGTCATTGGCAGGGTAGGCACCATAGGATCACCATCCCCATTAGACGGGAAGTACCTACATCAAAATCTTGCATACTTCACAGTACGAGAAGTCTAGCTACAGCTGATTCAGCTTTGAGCCTGTATCCATCTGTGGAAGACAGTTTACCCACAAGGTGGGATACATTGCTTCGGGTTCAGCTCCCGTGGGCTGAACACACGGTGCTAACCAAGTTAACCAGAGGAAAGCCAGACCTAACTACATCTGTACTTTTCGGCTGCAGGACACACAGGCCATTAGTGTCATTACAGTGCTTAATGTTATGACCTTACCCTACTAGGTCTCACTATGTAATACATGTGTGCTTTCTACCCAAAACAGCTTTTGCAGCCTGGTCCAGGTATCTGCACATTGCACCACAATCTGTAACTGCAGCTTGCCCACACCCCAGAGTGTTTCTTTAATAAGACCAAACACTGAGAAGAGATTAATAGTTTTCTTATAATGATGATTAAGGGAAGTTTCAGCTAAGTTAAGCCAATTTTTCTCTTTCTTCTTTAAGATAGGTAAATCACACTCTCCTGTTCTGATCTTGCAAAGAGACTCAAGAGCAAACACCACCTCAGCAGAGCTAAGGAACTCTCCTCCTCCTCCTGCAGAGATGTTTTAGCCCCAGCACTCATCAGGGCTCCCACGCACAGACAAATGCCATGGCAGCATCCATGCACAGAGGTTACCCTTTCCTGAACGCTTGCACATGCAAAATGAGACAACATGTTATAACTCAAACTGCCCCAAGGCAAGCTCAGATGGCTTTTTCTTTCTTGATTAATAAAACCAGAAATACACACAGTACAGGCGAAAACAGACAGAATTAACTGCGGTCTTTCTCCTGTACAAAAACACTTCCCCGAACAGCAACAGTGAAACAGTGAAAACTCCGGTCTGCCCTAGCGAAGCCTCTCCTTGGTATGCGTTGAGCTGCAGCCTTCACCACCGCCATGTGGGTGCTTGCACGCCTTGCCTGGAAGGAGCCACAGGCCACTGCTCCTCCTCTCTGCCTCCCAACGCTGCCCCCAAGGCAGCCTCTTGTTCTCTGCGGTCCCCTTGGATACCCAGCCAAGGGACCATAGCAAGCCCATGCTGGGGAGAGAAGATGTGGCAGCAAGAGGCTCCATCTGAGCCTTTCTGCAGCAGCCAGCCTGGGCCTAAGCTGCAACAGTGAAAAGGGGTTCAGGGGAAGATGCAAAATGGCCCCCAACAGCCCCTAGATCATGCAGACTTAAAAGAAGGGGTAACACTCTTTTATTAGGCTTCCATCTCTGTGTTTCCCCTCCCAGGTGACATTCAGAAAGGCCTCAGTGCAGACAGGCCCACAGCCCCTGTGCTACCCCGGGCATCCCTTCCGCACCAGGGGCATGGGAGCTACCGGCCACCACAAAACCGGTGCCCAGGGAGCACTGTAAGGTGAACAACCAGATTTAAACCCTGTAAAGCCTGCCTCACAGGGCCATGCTGGGCAAACAGCTGGAGAAAGCACCAGCTGCCTCAGCACCTCAGCGTGCTGGCGCAAGCCAGCTCTCACTGGGTCTCCTTGCATTTTGGTTGATGTTATTGCAGGGAATTGAGCTTTTTAGGGGGAAAAAAGCAAGTGCTGCAGCAACATTATCTAAATCATAGAATCATAGCATCATAGAATGGTTTAAGTTGAAAGGGACCTTCAAAGCTCATCCAGTCCAACCCCTCTGCCATGTGCAGGGACATCTTCAACTAGCTCAGGTTGCTCAGAACCACATCCAGCCTGGCCTTGAGTGTCCCCAGGGGTGGTGCATCCACCACCTCTCTGGGCAACCTGCTCCAGCATTTTACCACCCTCATAGTCAAGAATTTTTTCCTCACGTCCAGCCTGAATCTCCCCTTTTAGTTTAAAACCATTACCCCTTGTCCTATCGCAACAGGCCCTGCTGGAAAGTCGCTCCCCATCTTTCTTACAGGCTCCTTTTAAGAACTGAAAGGCCACAGTTAGGTCTGCCTGGAGTCTTCTCTTCTCCAGTCTGAACAATCCCAAATTAAATTATGTTCGTACTCTCAGAAAAACATGCTATTGCACAGGGCCTGTGCAAGGGAGTTTCCTGCTTGAGTGGCCTTTCAGCTCCCTTCAGCATACACGTCTCCTGCTGCAGGCAGGGCCCGCTCTTTCTTTATATATTTATAAAGTTGCCCGTCTTGGGGAAAAAAAGAGAAAGCAAACCGAAACTCACTGCTTTAGAGGAAGCGATGAAAAAGTGAGGGGGGAAAGCACGAAAAACAGGGAGCGGCCATGGTTCCACTGGGGCTCGAACCCAGGACCTTCTGCGTGTAAAGCAGACGTGATA